>NW_015386315.1:234170-235381 GCF_001527695.2 Protobothrops mucrosquamatus
ATGACCTCCAAGGTCCCTTCCAACTTTATTATTATATTATAACAATACAGAAATTGTGATTATTCAAAAACAATATATCACTGTTTACTTTAGTGTAAACTGAGCCTTTCCGTTATATTTATTTGGTTTAATTTACCTGTCTTTTTAGTCTCACAACCTTGTCTTTACACCCTTTAAAAAATCTTTATAATTTAACCATATACATACCCATAGGAGAATATACGGGTTGCTTTCCATCTAGTCATCAGCGCTGCAAAGAGACCCATAACTAAAGCTGAACAGTCAAAAAGCATGTGAAACCCATCTGAAATTAATCCTAGACTATTGGTCCATACACCATAAAATAATTCTATAAATGTAAAAGCCTAAAAAAAAAAAGTAAAAATTTAATTTGTCTTTGAAAATCAAGCACATTTTAGTGTTACATATCTAAATTAGAAAAATTCATACCTAGTGGTAAAAATATATAAAAAAATATGTTCTACTCTACAAAGTATAATCTGGAAGAAAATTATATTCTGAATAAGCTTTTCAAATGTTTGTTTTTATAAAAGAAAAAAATATATCCAAGAGTGATTTCTGTTAACAACTATTAAAACAAGGATGCAGAAAAAGGTTTCAGTCCTTATCTTTTGAGCCGTGATGGTGCAGTGGTTAGAATGCAGTATTGCAGGCTAATTCTGCCCACAGCCAAGAGTGTGATCCTGACTGGCTGAAGGATGACTCAGCTTTCCATCCTTCCAAGGTTGGTAAAATAAGGGCCCAGATTGTTGGGGGCAATATGCTGACATTTGTAAACTTCTCATAGAGTGCTGTAAAGCACTATGGAGTGGTATATAAGTCTAAGTGCTATTGCTATTGTCTTTTGCCTTTTAGTAATTTATCTAGCTTTGATAAGAGTAAAACAATCCACTGATCCATTATTTCTTTTCACCGTGACAATTTTATGCCTAAACATTTAAAATGCACAGTGTAAGACAGGATCAAAAAAGTTTTTAACAACGCTTTTAACGATGGTTGGGTAATGTGGCCAAGAGAACAGCTAAGAGAACAAAATACCAACCTATTTTCAAGAGGAAACAAAGTAAATGCTAACTCCAAGTCAATCAAGTCTACACAATGGGATGGAATTCCTTTTTATACAGTTTTGGCAGTTGCAATTTTTGGGTAAGACAAGATATTTTGGACTTTGGGGACAAAGCTTGGATGAA
>NW_015386315.1:235481-239158 GCF_001527695.2 Protobothrops mucrosquamatus
GATGGTTGGGTAATGTGGCCAAGAGAACAGCTAAGAGAACAAAATACCAACCTATTTTCAAGAGGAAACAAAGTAAATGCTAACTCCAAGTCAATCAAGTCTACACAATGGGATGGAATTCCTTTTTATACAGTTTTGGCAGTTGCAATTTTTGGGTAAGACAAGATATTTTGGACTTTGGGGACAAAGCTTGGATGAAGCTGATCGATATTATCTAGGAATATATAAAAATAGTGGAAAGGAATCAAACACTCTTTAGTGTTTCCTGCCCACACCCACTTTATAACCTATGAACAATCTCAAATGCCATATCACTGAATGCTTTTCTGTCATCAGTTTCAAAAGCAGTTGCCCTTCAAATGAGTTCACAAGTCATTTACATGGTTCTGTAAAACACTGTCATTAGTTTTACTGCTGACTAAATGGACAACTGAGGTCTTTAAGGATATATACATTTTTGTGAAGTTAACATTCATACGAAAATGCAGAGAAATTAAATTAGTCTCTGACTGCTAGGAAACTTCTAAAAAATGCATTGCCAATAACACAAAAGTGTTTTATCAAGTTATCTATGGAGAAACGGGTTTCCTTGAGAAGCTTCCATTAAGATGCAGTGTTTTATTTAAAGTTGTATGGCTGGACTATATGACCAGCGCAGGCCCTTCCAGAGAGATTTACATTAAATAGAGGCTTCTGTTTTATTCTCTCTCTCATACTTACACAGGGTTAACTATTTTAAAGATAAGCTTACCAGATTCAGGCATAGAAAATAAAAGATCTGCCTTGAGTCAGACTCCTCAAGAATTTGCTTCAATGATTCTTTAATAAATCGAGGCAAGGACTGAGAGCTGTGTTGTAAAGCATCGCCCATAAAATTGTACAGCGGTATTCCTTCTGGTGAATAACCAATAAGAGTGCCTTTCTGCCCTTTCCGTGTTGGGGATGAAAGAATATTGGCAGCTGAAAAGAAAAAAAAAACCTTGTATCTCACACAAAATAAAAATACATTTTTAAAAGTTTTTTTTTCAGAGACTCAAGACTATTCAATATTAGTTCAGTTTTATATCACTTAATCACAATGCATAGAATGATATTGTTTCTTTGTGCTTCAAGTTAAGCCTCATGATGATATTGAATTAATTAATGTATATGGCCACCATCTCAACAAATGAATCAGGGTGGTGAACAATATTAAAAAGGTGAAACAAAAACATATACAAAAATTAAAATACACAGCAGCTGAGAAAAACATAATAATTAGCAAGGCTGGGAGATGAACCTGAGCACTATTTTTTTTTAATTAAACAATAACTAATCACTCATCTAGTAAGAAACTTCAAATTCAAAAAACTAATCTATTTCTGCAATTTAGCCTATGGACATGTTAACCAAGCAAGATTTTCGAATGAGATAATTCATGCAATTTGATAGGTTATGTTATAAAAAAATGAAGCAAGAAATTTCTTTCAAAGAAGATCTAGAAACTGTAAACTTAATAACCTTGTCTTCATACTGCAACAGAATAACCAACAGGGAATGGCTTTGCGCATGTGTATACAAGTTTAAGTTCAGGACACTTAGTGTAACTTATTACTTTAAAATTAACAATGCAGTTCTCTGTGAACCAAATCTCTACAGAAGCAATAGTGATGATTTACAGCTAGAAATTTCATCAAAGTATTTGGGAAAAATAACGCAAATGACTGCATTTATATATTTTGTGATATCAAGGTCTTTTATCAATGCATGCAAATGTCTTGAACAACATTTCATTTTTCCCCCCCAAAAGTCATACTTACATAATATAAAGAAAACGGCACTGACCACCACTCCTCCAGATATGACATGCTCTGTAGTTTCCTGGTGTGCTGGTTTGTTCATAGCACGAAGCTGGTTTGTTATTGGATGTGTCCAAAAATTACCAAAAATTAAAGCACTAATGAAAATGGGAAAGGATCCGTAACGGGCACATTTTGATACTTCCATCTTGACAAAACACACAGATTCTACATAGAAGTCCAAAATGATGATGAAAAAGATTATACTTAAAAATGGCATGATGAGGGAAGGCCATGATTCTACTTTGCTCTGCAATCAAAATATGCAAATATGTAAATACAGGCAGTAATATTTAAATGTTGTCATATATTATTGAACAAATGTATTTTTCTTTACTTTTGAAACAACAAAAATTAGCATTTTATAATTTGAAAACAACATTGTGTACTCAGAATCTCTTAACAGTTCAGGAACCTACAGTATATTAAGAGAAATAAATATACATTGTAAGGAAATATTTTGTGAGATCAGATTAAAATCCCTGAGTACAACATTCATGACAAATCTCCAAGAATTTACTCTAGCAATCTCTACAGTACTATGCTGCACAGTAAATCCAGAATCTTAACTGATCAACTTTCCAATCAGAAAGCCAGTTTGGTTAAGGTACCAGGCTAGGTCATGTGTTCTAGTCCTGCTTTAGACACAAAATCAGCTTGCTGACCTTAAGCCCTTCTCAGCTCTAGGAATGATGCAACAGCAAACCACTTCCAAAAAACCTTAACAAGAAAACTGCAAGGACTTGTCCAGGCAATTCCCAGAAGTCAAGAAAGACTCAAAGGTACCCCAACATTTTCCAATTATAGCCCATTAGATTTATAAAAATATTTAAGGAAAAGGTAGCAAAATTCGTAAAATTATAAAGGCAATGTTCTTATAGATAGCAAGAAATTGGATTAAATTGAAGAGTTATTAAAAAATGAAAGTGAAATTTAGAGTGGTAAAAATCTGCTGGAATTTTGATATCAGTTTCAGAAAAAAAGTGGGCTATAGTTGTATTTCTAACAGACAAAGCATACTTAGTATTCACCCATGTCTTTATAATTTCATCTAATGATTACTATAGTATTTTCTGTGTCAAGCTGTAACACACTGCAGAATCTGCTCCTTCAAAACTTCTTTCCCTTACCCTGAACAGGATGTGTCAATCTGGTTCTATTTGATTGTCCCCTTCCTACCTTTATGCTGAAGGAAATGATAAAGGTGGGATAGTCATACCAGGAGGGTGTTTTTATTTTATCCATTTTGTTCCCTTTTTCTTTGGGAAATGAGAGAAGTGCAAAAAGCCACTTCTTCTAGAGCAGTGTTTCTCAACCTTGACAATTTTAAGGCATGTGGACTTCAACTCCCAGAATTCCACATGCCTTAAAATTGTCAAGGTTGAGAAACACTGTTCTAGAGAATATGTTTCAAGATAGAACTGCAGAAGTTTCAATCCTGGCATCCCCAGTCTTTTGGGAAAGGCATGGAGCAGACAAAACTGCCTACCCAACAGTCACAGCTTGAAGGTACTGACTGCATTAACAAAGATGACTTAGATCACGGGTGTCAAACTTGCCACGTCACATGACGTGTCGTGACGTATCACGACTTGTTTTGCCTTGTGGGAGCTGGGGTGGGCACAGCCTCTGCATGATGTAATCAGCCTGCGGGCGGCAGTTTGAGACCCCTGACTTAGATATAACATTTTGACATCAGAATGCTGCTTTCTCTTTATTAATCAAGTGATGCTAATTACCTCTGTTGTCAGAGACAAAATAATCACCCAAGGGCACAGAAGGAGAACTGAAACAAGATGTGATAATGATTGAAGGCGTTTGGCTCCACCAATATCTACT
>NW_015386316.1:0-15780 GCF_001527695.2 Protobothrops mucrosquamatus
TGTTAAGGAGATGATAAGTAAGAACCATGCAGGTAAGACAGAATCAGCTCTTTGGGAATACTTGCAAAAACTTTCACGAATACTTCCGAGGGGTCGTTGGTGCTGAGCTTGGCTGTTTTCTTGCAGATGTTTCATTGCCAACATGGTAACATCATCGTGTAGTGATGACGTTACCTAGCTTGGTAATGAAACATCTGTGTGAAAACAACCACGCTCAGAGAGTACCAAGGTCCTCTCATTTCTACAAATAGTTTCCACTATAAAAAAAAAATACTTTCCTCTGGAGAAAGTATTAAATGTTGAAATAAGAGAAATTTTGGTTATTAAGTTAAAGATATTTGGAAATTATCAGAAAATAAGAATATTACATTGCACTATTAATTGGCTGATGTAAGATGGTGAGAATTCAAATAGACAAGACGTGTATCCTGAAGATTAGATCTTGTGATGAATTGTGAAAAAGGGAACTGGGATGAATTAAAACTTGGAAATCATAAATACTAAACGTTAAATTTAAATATTAATGGTAAATTAAAAGTTGGGGAAAACGAACCAGGACGTTGATTGTCTAAAAAGATTGAATGTTAAAACAACTACGATATGTATCAACAAAAATTGTTGATAAATGTAAGAAAGTTATTTTTATCTAATCGATATAGTAAGAATTGTATGAATTTAAACGCGAGACAGTGAATACTAAGGGGAAAAGAGAGGAAATATTTAATGTAATCATTTGAGATCTGTACTAAAGATATTTGTACGTTGTTGAATTATTGACCAACGCAGCCGCCACGTTGCTTTTCAAATATTTAAATGTGAAAATAGAAAACCAATGAAAAACTTTCAAAAAAAGAAAAACTTTATTCTGGTACTTCCTGATGTTCCTTCGGTTCATTTGATGTCGAGAGCAGGACGGCTCCTAAAGTGGATTTCTCGCCCTTGAAAAACAGCCGAGAAAGAATTTAACTTCGCGTTGTTATTGTTTTTCCTTAGATTTTCTAGAGGCTGCTTTCCCAAACTTCTCCATAACAGGAAACAAAAAATTTGCATCTAATGGAGCCGAAGCCAATTATGAAACTGCCAAAGCCACCTGCTCCATGTTTGGGGGTCAGCTCGCCTCTCCGAGAAACGGGGAAGAAAACGCCGCTTTAGCAAAACTGGCGTCAAAACTTGGAAAACATGCTTTTCTTGGGATGACTGACCTGGAGAGAGAAGGCCATTTTAAGCACCTCAACGGGGACCAAATGCAATACTCACGGTGGGCAAAAGGTGAACCTAATGGAGAAGAAGAGGATTGCATAGAGTTATACCTGGATGGCCAGTGGAATGATGTGCCCTGCAATATAACTCGATTAATCGTCTGTGAGTTTCAATCCAACCATCCTCCTCTAAACTTGTCGGGGTAGCGAAAAACAGATTTCCAAAATCCAGGGCGTTCGCCTATAACTTCAGAAGATTTGCCTGGGCAACGGTCAAACAGATGAACAAGCATCAGAGCAATTTTGTGTAATTTAATTCAGCTTGGGAAAGCTTACTCTGTTTATCACAGATACAGTCTAGCATATAGCAAGTAAGTCTTAGTTTCCCCTGTTTTCAGCAAGCAGATCTGAAGTCAACTTTATTCTGTTGACTTCGTTCCAACAGAAGTTGGCTTCTTCTAGCATCTTGGAATCCTCAGTCCTCCACTGAAGTAGTCAGCAGATTTGAGGGTGCTTAGCTTTTACGATCCATCATCAGATAGATGTTGCCATATCTTCCAAGTCTTCTCCAGCTTAGCTTAGCTAGCAAAACTTGCCACGGAAATGTAACAGCTTTATAGATCCATTTCCCGCCATTTTATCAATAAATCCATTTCCCAGCAGCATTTCTTGCTTGAGACTCTATTTTCTTTATTTACACTGAGAGACAACTTAATGGGCACGGTCCTACAACACTCTTTGCTCTATTTCCCTGAAACCCTTGGACCATTATGCAAAGGATTTCTTCAGTGTCTAGGTAGGGCAGGAATCCAGGGACATTCCTATCAGTGAATATCAATTTGCACTATTTGAATTTAAAATTTATTACAGTAATTTTGCTGAGAGCCATGCAGCCCGAGAGGTCAGAGGTGAACCGTACTCAGTCCTAACTAGCTTAGTAAAGGAAATTTGGCCCGGTGGGTTAACCAAAAGCCTAATGGGACAATTGGACACGGCTGCCTTAACACAGGGCTTTTCAACCTTTTCACCCATTGTACCACCAGTCGCCTAGCAAGGTGTCAAAAACTTGATGACCAAAAAAAAAGGGGGGGGGGAATGATGACGTACTGGTAGTCCTTGACTTACAACAGTTAGCTTAGTGACTGTTCAAAGTTACAATGGCATTGAAAAAACTGCCGAGCAAGACACCTGCCTGCCCACCCGGTGGCACTCTTCCTCCTGTCCGAGGTTTTCATTGTTGTGAGCATTTCTGTTGAGGATTGGCAGCGAGGGTGGGGTGGGGGGTATTTGGTTTTTATTCCCCTTGTCTGCTGGGTGATTGCAGCAGGTTTTGGTCACTTCACATGACCCTGGGACACTGTGACCATCATAAATATGAATCCGTTGCCAAGCATCTGAATGTAAATCACAAGACCCTGGGGATGCTGCGACATTCCAGCTGATCGGTGCTTTTTCTGGGCTCAGCAGAAGCACCAGGATCAGCGCCGAGCTCCAGCTGGAGCCTGGTGCTGATCCTGGTGCTTCCACTGAGCCCTGATAGCCCCGAAGAAGCACCGATCAGCTGGAAAGCGGCACTGATCCTGGCACTTCTGCTGAGCCCTGACAGCCCTGCAGCTCCAGCCGTCTTTCACTCAGGTTTGTGCGGTGCTGCCACTGGTTCAGCTCATTCCCCTCCCCCGCTACCACTTTTCTAGGATGGTTGCGTACTACCTGCCAGGTGCTAATGTACCACAGGTGGTACCCATACCACTGGTTGATAAGCCTTGCCTTAACACAACCACTTCTTCTTGGGCACTCCACCACGGCTGACCCAACATGGGCATTCTCACTTGGCTGGCTCTCCATTGGTGGTCCTCTCCAGCCATTGGTCTTCCCTTACCCCTTCATCCCAGGAGCTTCACAAAGGGATACTGTCAGACATGCTGCGAAACAATCATTTAGGAAAGCAGAACCTCAATTTCCACAGATTGAAGGGAGAAGATCTTTTATTAAAGATGTCGGTTGCAGGAAGGTGAGGCGGAGTCTGAAGTTCTTGCTCACCGATTAAAAGAGCCAAGCCCAATATTCCCCATTCCCCCCCCCCAATGTTTGGTCTGCTGCCACCCAATCTGGGATTGCTGCGATGTCGTGGGAAACTCTGGGTTGTTTAGGCTGCTGGGACTTCAGAGCCAGGGCAAACAGCCTTGACGATACCCATCGTATCAGGTGCAGACAGCTCTGATCTTCTTCACATATCAGGTCCCCCTCCCCATTTCCCACCGTGAGATACACAGTTGCGGATTGCCCCAGTGCCTTCCCCTCTCTTTCCCTTTGACGGCAGGATGCCAGCAAGGCGCCAGGCTGAAGGTGGAGATCCTAACAGATATGGTCATTTGGGTCTGTGGGACATTTAAACACACATCCAGGCAGCCAATCCACATGCCAAAGGGTGTGTGTGTATGAGAGAGACAGCAAGAGCAAGCGCGGGGGGGGGGAAGAGGAGGAAGAGGAGAAGGAGGAGGAGAAGAAGAAGAAGAAGAAGAAGAAGAAGAAGAAGAAGAGGAGGAGGAGGAGGAGGAGGAGGGGAGGAGGAGGAGGAGGAAGAAGAGGAAAGCGAGGTGCTACAAAAAGCGGCGTTGTTCTTACCTGAACGCCTTTTCTCAGCAGAGTGGTGTAGAGTCCACAGGATGGGTTATTGATGCAATCCTGCTTAGCAGAACTAAGACAAGAAAAAACTCTTGCCACGCCTCCCTCTGGGCGTGCCTTCCCCAGTTTTTGGCACATGTCGAGGCGCAAAAGGCAGACGCAAAGCTCCAAACGAGAGNTGTTAAGGAGATGATAAGTAAGAACCATGCAGGTAAGACAGAATCAGCTCTTTGGGAATACTTGCAAAAACTTTCACGAATACTTCCGAGGGGTCGTTGGTGCTGAGCTTGGCTGTTTTCTTGCAGATGTTTCATTGCCAACATGGTAACATCATCGTGTAGTGATGACGTTACCTAGCTTGGTAATGAAACATCTGTGAGAAAACAACCACGCTCAGAGAGTACCAAGGTCGTTTCATTTCTACAAATAGTTTCCACTATAAAAAAAAATACTTTCCTCTGGAGAAAGTATTAAATGTTGAAATAAGAGAAATTTTGGTTATTAAGTTAAAGATATTTGGAAATTATCAGAAAATAAGAATATTACCGTACATTGCACTATTAATTGGCTGATGTAAGATGGTGAGAATTCAAATAGACAAGACGTGTATCCTGAAGATTAGATCTTGTGATGAATTGTGAAAAAGGGAACTGGGATGAATTAAAAGTTGGAAATCATAAATACAAAACGTTAAATTTAAATATTAATGGTAAATTAAAAATTGGGAAAAACGAACCAGGACGTTGATTGTCTAAAAAGATTGAATGTTAAAACAACTAGGATATGTATCAACAAAAATTGTTGATAAATGTAAGAAAGTTATTTTTATCTAATCGATATAGTAAGAATTGTATGAATTTAAACGCGAGACAGTGAATACTAAGGGGAAAAGAAAGGAAATATTTAATGTAATCATTTGAGATCTGTACTAAAGATATTTGTACGTTGTTGAATTATTGACCAACGCAGCCGCCACGTTGCTTTTCAAATATTTAAATGTGAAAATAGAAAACCAATAAAAAAATTTCAAAAAAAGAAAAACTTTATTCTGGTACTTCCTGATGTTCCTTCGGTTCATTTGATGTCGAGAGCAGGACGGCTCCTAAAGTGGATTTCTCGCCCTTGAAAAACAGCCGAGAAAGAATTTAACTTCGCGTTGTTATTGTTTTTCCTTAGATTTTCTAGAGGCTGCTTTCCCAAACTTCTCCATAACAGGAAACAAAAAATTTGCATCTAATGGAGCCGAAGCCAATTATGAAACTGCCAAAGCCACCTGCTCCATGTTTGGGGGGCAGCTCGCCTCTCCGAGAAACGGGGAAGAAAACGCCGCCTTAGCAAAACTGGCGTCAAAACTTGGAAAACATGCTTTTCTTGGGATGACTGACCGGGAGAGAGAAGGCCATTTTAAGCACCTCAACGGGGACCAAATGCAATACTCACGGTGGGCAAAAGGCGAACCTAATGGAGAAGAAGAGGATTGCATAGAGTTATACCTGGATGGCAAGTGGAATGATGTGCCCTGCAATATAACTCGATTAATCATCTGTGAGTTTCAATCCAACCATCCTCCTCTAAACTTGTCGGGGTAGCGAAAAACAGATTTCCAAAATCCAGGGCGTTCGCCTATAACTTCAGAAGATTTGCCTGGGCAACGGTCAAACAGATGAACAAGCATCAGAGCAATTTTGTGTAATTTAATTCAGCTTGGGAAAGCTTACTCTGTTTATCACAGATACAGTCTAGCATATAGCAAGTAAGTCTTAGTTTCCCCTGTTTTCAGCAAGCAGATCTGAAGTCAACTTTATTCTGTTGACTTCGTTCCAACAGAAGTTGGCTTCTTCTAGCATCTTGGAATCCTCAGTCCTCCGCTGAAGTAGTCAGCAGATTTGAGGGTGCTTAGCTTTTACGATCCATCATCAGATAGATGTTGCCATATCTTCCAAGTCTTCTACAGCTTAGCTTAGCTAGCAAAACTTGCCACGGAAATGTAACAGCTTTATAGATCCATTTCCTGCCATTTTATCAATAAATCCATTTTCCAGCAGCATTTCTTGCTTGAGACTCTATTTTCTTTATTTACACTGAGAGACAACTTAATGGGCACGGTCCTACAACAATCTTTGCTCTATTTCCCTGAAACCCTTGGACCATTATGCAAAGGATTTCTTCAGTGTTAGGTAGGACAGGAATCCAGGGACATTCCTATTAGTGAATATTAATTTGCACTATTTGAATTTAAAATTTATTACAGTAATTTTGCTGAGAGCCATGCAGCCCGAGAGGTCAGAGGTGAACCCTACTCAGTCCTAGCTAGCTTAGTAAAGGAAATTTGGCCCGGTGGGTTAACCAAAAGCCTAATGGGACAATTGGACACGGCTGCCTTAACACAGGGCTTTTCAACCTTTTCACCCATTGTACCACCAGTCGCCTAGCAAGGTGTCAAAAACTTGATGACCAAAAAAAAAAAGGGGGGGGGGAATGATGACGTACTGGTAGTCCTTGACTTACAACAGTTAGCTTAGTGACTGTTCAAAGTTACAATGGCATTGAAAAAACTGCCGAGCAAGACACCTGCCTGCCCACCCGGTGGCAGTCTTCCTCCTGTCCGAGGTTTTCATTGTTGTGAGCATTTCTGTTGAGAATTGGCAGCGGGGGTGGGGTGGGGGGGTGTTTGGTTTTTATTCCCCCCGTCTGCTGGGTGGTTGCATCAGGTTTTGGTCACTTCACATGACCTTGGGACACTGTGACCATCATAAATATGAATCCGTTGCCAAGCATCTGAATGTAAATCACAAGACCCTGGGGATGCTGCGACATTCCAGCTGATCGGCGCTTTTTCTGGGCTCAGCAGAAGCGCCAGGATCAGCGCCGAGCTCCAGCTGGAGCCTGGTGCTGATCCTGGTGCTTCCACTGAGCCCTGATAGCCCCAAAGAAGCACCGATCAGCTGGAAAGCGGCACTGATCCTGGCACTTCTGCTGAGCCCTGACAGCCCTGCAGCTCCAGCCGTCTCTCGCTCAGGTTTGTGCAGTGCTGCCACTGGTTCAGCTCATTCCCCTCCCCCGCTACCACTTTTCTAGGATGGTTGCGTACCACCTGCCAGGTGCCAATGGACCACAGGTGGTACCCGTACCACTGGTTGAAAAGCCTTGCCTTAACACAACCACTTCTTCTTGGGCACTCCACCACGGCTGACCCAACATGGGCATTCTCACTTGGCTGGCTCTCCATTGGTGGTCCTCTCCAGCCATTGGTCTTCCCTTACCCCTTCATCCCAGGGGCTTCACAAAGGGATACTGTCAGACATGCCGCGAAACAATCATTTAGGAAAGCAGAACCTCAATTTCCACAGATTGAAGGGAGAAGAACTTTTACTAAACATGTCGGTTGCAAGAAGGTGAGGCAGAATCTGAACTTCTTGCTCACCGATTAAAAGAGCCAAGCCCAATATTCCCCATTCCCCCCCCCCAATGTTTGGTCTGCTGCCACCCAATCTGGGATTGCTGCGATGTCGTGGGAAACTCTGGGTGGTTTAGGCTGCTGGGACTTCAGAGCCAGGGCAAACAGCCTTGACGATACCCATCGTATCAAGTGCAGACAGCTCTGATCTTCTTCACATATCAGGTCCCCCTCCCCATTTCCCACCGTGAGATACACAGTTGCCCCAATGCCTTCCCCTCTCTTTCCCTTTGATGGCAGGATGCCAGCAAGGCGCCAGGCTGAAGGTGGAGATCCTAACAGATATGGTCATTTGGGTCTGTGGGACATTTAAACACACATCCAGGCAGCCAATCCACATGCCAAAGGGTGTGTGTGTGTATGAGAGAGAGAGCAAGAGCGAGCGGGGGGGGGGGAAGGGGNACAGAGTTCTAAAACTGTCTGTACAGGCCCTGTGACAAAAGGTCACTGGCTAATATAGCAGGTGGGCAAAAAACAAGAAGGCTTCACTCCTCTCCCTATAAACCTGGCCTAAGGTAAGCAACCTCAGGAGAACCCAGTCCAAATTTAGTTGTAAAGAAGGAAATTGACTCACAGAGTGCCTGAATTTGGTACTTTCTTCCCCCTGAACGGGCCTGCTCACAGGCCAAGGCACACCGGCAGTACAGGCACGATATAAGGTCACCACCAAGTCTGTTCACAGCAGTAATATTCTGTTTGTATTTTTATTTTCTTTTATTATTTTTTATTTTATTTTATTTTATTTTTATTTATTTATTTATTTTTTAAATAAATCCTAGTACTCAAACTATGAATATCCTTATACCTATTGATATATGTGTTTATAAATATAATTCTTATTATTACTATTATTAATTTTTTTTTTAAAAAAAATCTTATACCTAAGTATTAATATTATTACTCTTATAATCAATTATTAATGTAGCAACAAATAAAATGTATTGTTTCTGAGCAAATGTAGTGGGGGGGTAGGCCCGGGAATAAAGGCGCGCGCCACGTGGAGCTCTCAAAATGGCGGCCGCGGTGCTCCTAGGCTCGCCGGCCACTGGGAAGCTTGCAAACACGAGACGCAAAAAAACCGCAAGCAACTTCCCCCTCCCCGAGCCCAGAAACTCGCTCTGAACTTGCAATTGGATGCGCAGCAGCCGCTGCGAACGAACGGCGACGAGCGAAGGTAGCGATCGCAGGGAACTGCCGGGAAGAAGTGGAATCGCCCTCCGGTGATCTCCCTGGATGGGGCCTGCAATTTCCCTTGCCGAAGGCACCGGGGGACGGCAGGCACAGCGATCCCTCACCGAAGAAGGGAGGAATCGCAACTTGACTCGGAGAGGTCAGAAAGGAAAATTAAAGAGCCAAGAGAAAGATAAGACGGAAAAAGGTAAAAAAAAAGGCTAATAGGCCTAGTCTGGAGCCTTGCGGAGCAAAGAAAAACACGTCTGCTAAGCTGAGAACTAAGACAAAAACTGGGGAAGGCACGCCCAGAGGGAGGCGTGGCAAGAGTTTTTTCTTGTCTTAGTTCTGCTAAGCAGGATTGCATCAATAACCCATCCTGTGGACTCTACACCACCATCTGCTGGAGAAAGGGGAGATTCCCCCTTTTACCCCCCCCTCTCTCTTTTTTAAGCTTCTCCCACTCTGTCCAGGTGCAGCTGGTGGAAAGAGTGAGAAGGGAGAGAAAGCAGTGTGTGTGTGTGTGTGTGTGTGTGTGTGTGTGTGTGTGTGTGTGTGTGTGTGTGTGTGTGTAGGAGAGAGAGAGAGAGCGGGCCAGAGCAAGCCAGAAAGGAACTAAAATTGTGAGGAATGGAGAGCATTGCAGATGGAGTAAGCAAACTTAAACCAGAATTATTTTTATTATGTATACTATCAGGGAAATACGATAAAGAAAGTGTATCTTTAACGTTACACGTATTAACAGTAGCAAGAATTGTATTTGCTCAGTGTTGTAAAAATAAGGAAACACCGTCCGATGAAGGGATAATTAAGGAAATACTGGACTGTGCAGAAATGGATAGGCTTACGTTGAAGATTAAAGAAAAAAGAAGACACAGAATATTTTCAAGTGTGGGATGTATTTTGTCAACGGCTGGAAAAATGGGGTAGAGACTAGGAATTCAATATGTATTGTTAAATAAAACAAATGGACCCAGATAACACGTTGTTTACTATGAATTCTAAACTCAGAAAACTAATAAAATGTTATATATAAGAAGAGGGAGTCAAGCTATTCTCCAAAGCCCCTGAAGGCAGGACAAGAAGCAACGGATGGAAACTGATCAAGGAGAGAAGCAACCTAGAACTAAGGAGAAACTTCCTGACAGTGAGAACAATTAACCAGTGGAACAACCTGCCTCCAGAAGCGGTGAATGCTCCAACACTGGAAGATTTAAGAAGAGGCTGGACAGCCATTTGTCTGAAATGGTGTAGGGTTTCCTACCTGAGCAGGGGTTGGACTAGATGATCTCCAAGATACCTTCCAACTCTGCTATTCTATTCTATTCTATTCTATTCCTTATTCTATTCTATTCTATTCTATTCTATTCTATTCTATTCTATTCTATTCTATTCTATTCTATTCTATTCCTTATTCTATTCTATTCCTTATTCTATTCTATTCTATTCTATTCTATTCTATTCTATTCTATTCTATTCTATTCTATTCTATTCTATTCTATTCTATTCCTTATTCTGTCCTATCCTGTCCTATCCTAGTCATTAATATTATAGCAATTTCACGTTAAGATTTTACAAGATCATATGCAAGAATAATCAATCTTACGCAAAAACACCCCAAACTAGCCATTTTTTAATGTTTATTAAATCGGTGACATTGCAGTACAATTTTAATGTTACTTTCTTCCTTTGCATTATTAAAATAGCTCTATTCTCGAGAGACAAAGTAAAACAGTTTCAGAACAAGAAGAAAATTCTCCCATTAAAAAAATCTATTTGGGCCCACGAGGAAAGCAAATAATTAATTGCGTTGATGGAAATAAGAAACACTCGGTGTAAAATCATTGGTGATTCCTTTTTAAATCGGTCAGTCAGTCAGTTGAGAAACTTCAGAGGCGTTTCTGCAAGACTGAGACTGGATTAAGGATTTATCCTTAAATATTTGCTTGCACCAGCTATAAAGACTCAAAATGCTCCTTGCTTATGCTTCAAAACTTCCCGACAATACTTGCTTTGTGATTATCTTACAAGAGTCAATAAGGAAACGATGGGGACGTGACAGCCCTAAGTGACACGGATCTGGGCTGAGAAATGTGGTTTGAATATCGTGACTCAGAACTTTTATTCTTAAAATGCGAATGTGAAATGCGAGACCTCATTACATAAGCAATCGTCTGGAAACCTTAAAGTCTACAAAATTATTCTTCCCAGGACGGCTGTAAAACACTGGAAATCGCCAAGTAAGTGATCTGACTTTTGACTCAACCCTGAAAAAAATATATATTTCATGTAAAAATCACAGGTGATTCTTTTCTAAATCTGTCAGTCAATCAGCCGAGAACCTTTGGAGACATTTTTTGCAAGCCTGGGAACGTATTAAGGGTTTAGCGTTAAATATTTGCTTTCACCGACTATAAAGAGCTAGAGTTAAGTTTAAAAAATGGCCGTGGTGTTTCTCTATGCAGACTGCTGGATGTAGAACCAAGAGTTTATTTGATTGAGCAATCAAAATGGTTGTTTTTAATTAATGGAAGACCTCAGAAAGGTAAGTCTCGTTACTATGTGCTATTTAAGCATGGGCATTCCCTTTTCAAGGCATGACTTAACTCCGTGTATACTTTTTACACTAATGAGGGCTGGCACTGAAACAGGGACTTTCTTCTTTCATCAGTTATTGGATAGATAGATAGATAGATAGATAGATAGATAGATAGATAGATAGATAGATAGATAGATAGATAGATAGATAGATAGATAGATAGATAGATAGATAGATAGATAGATAGATAGATAGATAATAATATATATATATACAGAGAGACAGACAGAGACAGAGAGACAGACAGACAGACAGAGATAGAGACAGAAGAAGAAGAAGAAGAAGAAGAAGAAGAAGAAGAAGAAGAAGAAGAAGAAGAAGAAGAAGAAGAAGAAGAAGAAGAAGAAGAAGAAGAAGAAGAAGAAGAAGAAGAAGAAGAAGAAGAAGAAGAAGAAGAAGAAGAAGAAGAAGAAGAAGAAGAAGAAGAAGAAGAAGAAGAAGAAGAAGAAGACGACAGAGAGGGAGGGAGGGAGGGAGGGAGGGAGGGAGACAGACAGACAGAGGCAGACACAGACAGAGACAGAGAGAAAGACACACAGAGAGAGAGAGAGGGGGGGGACTTTAGTGGTATCTGAATTTCTTTCTCTTTCTGCATGCACTAATATTAGTAAGGAAATGTCTGTAGGGACCCAACAAGGATTTCACAATCAACAGTTCAGGAACTGGTTCCGTATCCAATAACTAACAACCCATGCAGGATAATTTGTTTTATATTGTTTTTCATCATCGTAGGCCAAACATCCAAACCATGCTGACATTTCTACTGCTTCTTCAGCTGGCCTTGGAGGTCTCGCTCCAAGAAACCTCCAAATCAGCTACTTCTCCTCAAGACTGGCTGCAAAACGCGTGCACGTTAATTATGTGCGGACCTAACAAAGGCGGCCCCAGAAGAGAAATGGCCGTTCAAGGTATCTAAAGATCTGCGTGAGAGTGTGTGTGCTGCTTTTTCTTTCTATGCGTAAAAGGAGGGGGCAGATATTTTGTGTCTTCTCACAACCCACTGACCCAAGTGCAGCTACCATGAGGAAAGGCTGCAAAGATATGAAGTAGAAGAAAAAAAAAAAAATTTATATCAGGACAGTCCAATTACTAAAGCAACTTAATTCTGTAACTGTACTGTTATTAAGGGTGCTAATAACTGAGATGTGCAATTTTGAAAAAAAATGTCTTTTTCTCAAATAAGCAGAAAGCTCAGATCGCCATAATCAGATCCTGATCCAATAATTTGAATCTGTGTGGAGAAGCAGCACAAATTATTCAAATTATTAGATCAGGATCTGATTTAGTCATTTGAACTTCCTACTTATTTGACAGAAAAAAAAAACTTCTTCAACATTGCATATCTGAGGTACTAGCACTGAGTAATTGAGTTACTAATACACTGCTGTTGGAGCCTAAGTAGTAATACAGTAATGCTTACTAATGCACATAGGTGTTTGCTCCAAGCAATAATTCTTGTCATTCATGTCCACACATCAGGTGCATCGTTTTGTGGCTTGTATGATCGCACTGTGACTTGCGTGGTGTCCCTGGCCCTCCCTCACCCAACCAGTGGAGTAGAAGGCTTAGCAAGGATTAGGAAGTAAAATCTGAGTAGTGGTAACAAAATCACCACGTGATTTAAACGGTTTGAAATGTTAGTGCTATGTGAGGAACCATGGTGGATAATGATGCTGGAAAGTCTTCCTTTGAGTCATTGAGCCAATCTCTCTTTCTCTTAAAAAATCACCAGGACCTCAACCGTTTTCAAGTCCATCAGAACTTCTGGCTAACTCTGCACCAAACAGAGAGAAATTGGGGAGAGAAACAAGAGGTGAGATTCGTTTTCCAGACAAGAAATTTACTATGGTGAAAAAAATACTGTGAGTCTACCCTCCCTTCCACAAAAGAGGGGGCTGGGAAAAATTAGGAGAGAGAAAAAATAAAGGAAGGGGAAGGGAACTATTTATAATGCAAATACCACCAGGACGTAGAAGGTAATTTAACTTACCACACTGTTTATTCATTTATTCTATTTATTAGGCTGCCCATCTCACTTGAGGGTGACTCTAGGCCAGGGCTTTTCAACCAGTGGTACGGGTACCATCTGTGGTACATTGGCACCTGGCAGGTGGTACGTGACCATCCTAGAAAAGTGGTAGCAGGGGAAGGGAATGAGCTGAACCGGTGGCAGCATCGCACAAGCCTGAGCGAGAGATGGCTGGAGCTGCAGGCCTGTCAGTACTCAGTAGAAGCGCCAGGATCAGTGCCAGGCACCACTGGAGCTCAGCGCTGATCCTGGTGCTTCTGCTGAGCCCAGAAAAAGTGCCGATCAGCTGGAATGTCGCAGCATCCCCAGGGTCTTGTGATTTACATTCAGATGCTTGGCAACTGATTCATATTTATGATGGTCACAGTGTCCCAGGGTCATGTGAAGTGACCAAAACCTGCTGTAGCCACCCAGCAGACGGGGGGAATAAAAACCAAACATCCCCCACCCACCCCCACTGCCAATCCTCAACAGAAATGCTCACAACAATGAAAACTTTGGACAGGAGGAAGAGCGCCGCTGGGCGCTGTCTTGCTCGGCTATGGCTTGGAGGGCACTTTTTTCAGTGCCGTTGTAACTTCGAACTGTCACTAAGTGAACCTGTACTTTATCACTTTTTTTCCTTTTTTTGGGGGGGGGTCATCAAGTTTTTGATACCTTGCTAGGTGACTAGTAGTACTTGGATATTGCCATAGCCTAAAAGTGGTACAATGGGTGAAAAGGTTGAAAAGCCCTGCTCTAGGCAGCTTACAATCATTAAAACCCAGAGTAACATTAAAACAATAAATGGTGGCATTGAATTAGTTAAGATTGACTGAAATGGAGAGGAAGGGAGCGATATGCACATAAGGGTGAGGAAGTGGAGTCTTATCTTAGTCCATCAACCACCTCCAAAATAATGTCTCCCCCCATCCATGAGGATCCAGGCCAGTTGACCAAGGTCTTCAGGCCCTTTCAGATTATCCTCTTTTTCTAAATACAGTTTATCTTCAAAACATTCTAGTGACGCAGGCTAGGGCGAGGACCACGGACCTGCTCGCCTCTATTTATTTTAGTGAGATTTCTTGTTATACTTGTTTGTTTTAATCATTGTTTGCTGACTAAATCATGCCCGGCTTTCATTCACCCATCAAATGGTACGTGGTTGGCTGAAGCCTAGCGGTTGGCTTCCAACATCCATGCTAATGTGTTGTAGGACTGCGACAACTGAGCTTTGTAAATTCTGCTCTATGCCTCAGTGTTGTGTGTAAACTCCACCACATAATGACCTATTCAATAGACTCTGCCTAGGTTTGTGTTAACTTCACAACCACCAATTTCTTTCTTCCGCCTCCTTATATTTGTACAAGGTACAAGCAAACGAACTTTGATATCTGATAACTGTGGTGAGTACATCTGGTGACATGGTTCCAAAAAGAAGTAGCTTTTCAAAGAACTTTGAGGCTTATTTACCTTAAAGAATCCTTTATTAGGCTACATAGCTTCGGCACGAACAATAAAAAGCCAAAAACTGAACCTCCCACCCCACGAGCACCTGTAACAACGCATAACTCACTCCTTCATTTTACAGTCATCAATCATATGCTCCAATTAGTTTGAAGTGTGAATTTCTCCCTCCCTATTTCTCCTGTTATGCTGACCTTGGCTGTGCTATGCTGAGATATTGTTATGATTAGCTGGCATACTTTCCCACCTACTAGGCTAGTATCGTCTGCTTTAACTCTAGAAGTGATATGTAGGCTAAATAAAACATGTTTGCTTCTTCACATATGGCAAGCAAGAACATCCAATGTTAGCAGACTTGACATCTGGTTTACAGGTCTGGGTTGTTTGAAGGATCAAAATGACAGCATCTCTTCAGCTCTGCCAGCAAAGCAACATTACAGAAATTTCTTTTTTTTTCTTTTTCTTTTGCCCATCAATATTCTTAGCTCTTTTCCTTCTCTGATATATCTTCTGCTCCTCAAACAAAATCAAGAGGGCCTCTTGTTTACCCGTTGTTAGACCATCCCTCACAGAAACATTCCCCCAATCTTCCTTGGCTCACAGGTGTTGTTGTTTTTTTCCATTTCTTGAACTTGTGCATATTTACACAAGGTTGTTTTACTTCCTGTTCCAAACAAGGGAGCAGTTATTTTACCTGCTGAATTAATACTAGCGTCTCAGACAAACATAATTGTGGTCCGCCCAAAATCAAGGAGAGATTTATAACTCACTATATTCTACGGGGAAAACCTGCCCGACCAGCCTTTCTATCAATAGCTGAGTTGAGATCTGCATAAAACCCTGGAAGACAGGATTTCCATTGTTCAGGGCTGGTGAACCTCCTTCTATCTATCTTATTATGAAGGTTACTCTGCTTCTTGTTCAACCAATAGAGACACCATGTTCAGTAGGAAAAAAATTCATGAGGGAAAATAATATTAGGAATCAACGGAGGTGATGCTACACCACAAATGTTAAATATCTGCGGTATTAAGTTCCCAAACTCAAGGACATACTGTATAAGCTCTGAAATATCTCTTTGTATCCATGAATGGGCATCTTCTGCATGAATGTTTGAGTCAACGTTTGGTGAATGTCTACATGAGAGACTTCACAAGCGATAGCGATAGCACTTAGACTTATATGCCACTTCACAGTGCTTTACTGCTCTCTCTAAGCGGTTTAGACCATATTGCCTCCAACAATCTGGGTCCTT
>NW_015386316.1:16293-17594 GCF_001527695.2 Protobothrops mucrosquamatus
GTATAAGCTCTGAAATATCTCTTTGTATCCATGAATGGGCATCTTCTGCATGAATGTTTGAGTCAACGTTTGGTGAATGTCTACATGAGAGACTTCACAAGCGATAGCGATAGCACTTAGACTTATATGCCACTTCACAGTGCTTTACTGCTCTCTCTAAGCGGTTTAGACCATATTGCCTCCAACAATCTGGGTCCTTGTTTTAACCAACCTTGGAAGGATGGAAGGCTGAGCCAATAGCAATAGTACTTAGACTTATATACTGCTTCGCAGTGCTTTACAGCCCTCTCTAAGCGGTTTACAGAGTCAGCCTCTTGCCCCCCCAACAGTCAGGGTCCTCATTTTACCAATCTTGGAAGGATGGAAGGCTGAGTCAACCTTGAGCTGGTGATTGCCAAACTGTTGGCAGTCAGTAGAAGTAGCCTACAGTATACTGCCTTCTAACCACTGCATCATCACGGGGCTTACAAGAATGTATAGTTATGAAGGATATACTTCCAAAGATAGAATAGCACTTTTCATATATTCCTAAAAGTGACATTACTGTTCATTTAATTCCAATCACATTTCTTGCTGCAAAATATATGAGGTGACCCCTCATGGTTTCTTCAAAAAAAAAACAAAACACCCAACAAATCCAATCTGAAGTAAGAGCTTTGGGAATGAGGGTCAAGTTCCTGAGTCCCTCTGGCTAGATGAAAATGTTCTCCAAAGTCATGGCGGTTATACATTTCATTCTTTTCGTTGAAAAGTCTCTAACTGAATTTGATATCAATGAGGAAGTCTAATTCAATTACGTTCCCATCCAGAGCTTGAACTTCTTAAATTGCAAGTCAAACAACTTCAGATTCAGATGAGCATTCTCGAAGTTGCCTTCATGAACATTCAAAAAGGTAAGACATTGGGAAGAAGGGGTTAGCCTCTTCCGGGATGTTTGCTTCCACCTCTTGATCTAGCTAACAATCCTAAGTTTCCCTGCTGGGTTCCCCATCCAAATATTAATCAGGGACAACCCTGTTGAGCTTTCAAGGGTGCTCTGAGATCAGTGGCCTCCAGCAGTGGCTCTGACAACAGAACAGGCATTCTCTCCTGTGGGTTTCTCAATAATAATAATAATAATAATAATAATAATAATAATAATAATAATAATAATAATAATAATAATAATAATAATAATAATAATAATAATAATAATAATAATAATAATAAAGTTGGAAGGGACCTTGGAGGTCTTCTAGTCCAACCCCCTGCTCAGGCAGGAAACCCTATACCATTTCAGACAAATGGCTGTCCAGTCTCTT
>NW_015386316.1:17694-43116 GCF_001527695.2 Protobothrops mucrosquamatus
TAATAATAATAATAATAATAATAATAATAATAATAATAATAATAATAATAATAATAATAATAATAATAATAATAATAATAATAAAGTTGGAAGGGACCTTGGAGGTCTTCTAGTCCAACCCCCTGCTCAGGCAGGAAACCCTATACCATTTCAGACAAATGGCTGTCCAGTCTCTTCTTAAAAACTTCCAGTGTTGGAGAAGGAAGGAAGGAAGGAAGGAAGGAAGGGAGGGAGGGAGGGAGGGAGGGAGGGAGGGAAAAAAGAATAACAGAATAACAGACTCGGAAGGGACCTTGGAGGTCATCTAGTCCAACCCCCTGCTCAGGCAGGAAACCCTATACCATTTCAGACAAATGGCTGCCTAGTTTCTTCTTAAAAACTTCCAGTGGGACAACCTGCCTCCAGAAGTTGTGAATGCTCCAACAGTGGAAGTTTTTAAGAAGAGATTGGACCACTATTTGTCTGAAATGGTAGAGCTTTCCTGCCTGAGCAGGGGGTTGGACTAGAAGGCCTCCAAGGTCCCTTCCAACTTTGCTACTCTACTCTACCCTACCCTACCCTACCCTACCCTACTCCACTCCACTCCACTCTACTCCATTCTATTAACTAAAGTTCAACACAAAGTAGATAAGGAGCAACAAATTCAAGATAAGATTGCACTTGGACTGTTGGTGGGAATGCAATGCCTCTAAGCTGATTATTATTAGATGACAGATTTGCTTTTTAATTCAAAAGTTATGTTGCACACTGGAGCATAGGCCCCTTGTTTGATGAGCTATTTCCCAGACCGTGTTTTATATTTTGCTGAAAAACTTTCCATTAAAGTGTCGTAGATGTAAATCCCGGCACATGGGCATGTTGCAACATAAACAAACATGGCATTTCAACGCTTTGCCATTCTCTCTCCTTCTAGTTATCCTGGCTCCCAACGGAGCAATTGTTGATGATAAAATTTTCAAAAGAGTTGACACTAGGGGCGATTTCCAGGCCGCCAAAAACAGCTGCAGATACATGGGTGGCAATCTCGCCTTGCCGAGGAACACGGCAGAGAACAGAGCCCTCCAAACAATAGTAGGATGGCGTAAGGAACAGGCAATTCTGGGAATCACTTACAGCACAACTGGAAACAGGTTTGAGGATCTGAATGGCCAGCCCCTAGTATTTTTCAACTGGGCTCAAGGAGAGCCGAATAACCTTGGCTACGAAAAATGCGTGGAAATGCACCCGGATGGGTACTGGCATAATAGAATTTGTGAGCTTGGCTGGTCAATCATCTGTGAATTTAAAATCTAAGAGACGTTGAGTTGGAGGAAAGAAAAGAATTCCAACACAGAGTTGAAAAAGGAAGCTTACTCTGTGCTTCACAGAGACAGTCTCTAGCAAAGAGCAAGTAAGTCTTAATCCAATAGTTTCCCCTGTTTTCAGCAAGGAGATCTGAAGTCAAGTTTTACTCCGTTGACTTCAACCTTGTCATTCCAACGGAAGTTGCCTTCTTCTAGCATCACACTCAAACCAAACATCTTGGAATCCTCAGTCCTCCTAAGAAGTCGGAAGCAGACTTGATGCTGCTTAGCTTTTACGATCCATCCTCAGATACATGCTGCCCTCTTCCAAGTCTTCTCTAGCTTAGCTTAGCTAGCAAAACTTGCACTGAAATGTAGCAATTATAGATCCATTTTCCCATCGTTTCTAAATAAACCCATTTCCTGCCAGCATCTGTTGCTTGAGACTCTATTTTTTTTTATTCACAATGAGAGGCAGCTTAATAGACATGGTCCTACAATAGTCTTGCTATATTTCCCTGAAATCTTTGGACAGTTACGCAAAGGATTCTTCGGAGCCTTGGTAGGGCTAGAATTCAGGGATATTCCCGTGAGTGAATATCATTTTGCACCAAAGGATCCGGATTTGAATTTCAAATTTATTACAGTAATTGTGTTGTGAGCCCAAGAGGTCAGAGGTGAACCCTAATAAATTCTAGCTAGCTTAGTAAAGGAGGTTTGGCCTGGTGGGTTAACCAAAAATTGGTTTAATATTGGGATGTTTGGTTGGAATTAAAATATTTGGATTGTATCACTGAAGATCCATGGGTCTAGTTAGCCTTAATTAATGATCAGCCTCCTCCTCCTCATTCTTATCCTTGATTTCTACATCCATTCCCAAATTAAAATTGCTTTTCATTACCTTACCCAACAAGAAAATACTGTATGAAAAAATAATAGTCTAAGCCAGGGGTAGGCAACCTTGGCCTTTTTATGACTCGTGGACTTCAACTCCCAGAATTCCTGAGCCAGCCATGCTGAGGGGAAACGGAGAGGTTTCCAAGCTGAGCCATGTTGGCTCAGGAATTCTGGGAGTTGAAGTCCACAAGTCATAAAGGAGCCAAGATTGCCTACCCCTGGTCTAAGCTAAATTTGAGAAAAAGGCAACGGGAAATGAAAATCAAGGGAATAAAATTCCTGTAGTTAGAAACAGCCATTTCTTGGATAGACTTACATTGAGGATCAAAGAAGAAGAAGAAAGATGCAGAATATTTTCAAACATGGAACCTATTTTATCAATGGCTGGAGAAACGGGATAGAGAGTGAGAACTTAACTTGTATTACTAAGCAAAACAAATCAAGCCAGACAATACATTGTTCATTAAGCACTAATGAATTATAATAAAAAAAATTAATAAAATATGAGCCAGCAGTGTGCTGCAGCTGCCAAAAAGGCCAACACAGTGCTAGGCTGCATTAACAGAGGGATAGAATCAAGATCACGTGAAGTATTAATACCACTTTACAACGCCTTGGTAAGGCCACACTTGGAATACTGCATCCAGTTTTGGTCACCACGATGTAAAAAAGATGTTGAGACTCTAGAAAGAGTGCAGAGAAGAGCAACAAAGATGATTAGGGGACTGGAGGCTAAAACATATAAGGAACAGTTGCTGGAATTGGGTATGTCTAGTCTAATGAAGAGAAGGACCAGGGGTGACATGATAGCAGTCTTCCAATATCTCAGGGGGTTGCCACAAAAAAGAGGGAGTCAAGCTATTCTCCAAAGCGCCTGAAGGCAGGACAAGAAGCAACAGATGGAAACTAATCAAGGAGAGAAGCAACCTAGAACTAAGGAGAAACTTCCTGATAGTTAAAACAATTAACAGCACCCAATGTTGTGTAGTAGGGTGAGGCTAGAGTTTCTTCCTGAAAAAGCTGTAGAGTAACTCACCAGTAGATTGCAAGGAAAAAGTTAGTTTTATTTCGGTTTCGGCTTCACCACCCTGAGCCAGAAATAGACTTTCACGGAAGCTCAGTGTTTCTCAACCTTGACAATTTTAAGGCATGTGGACTTCAACTCCCAGAATTCCACAGCCAGCATTGCTGGCTGTGGAATTCTGGGAGTTGAAGTCCACATGCCTTAAAATTGTCAAGGTTGAGAAACACTGCAAGCAAGGTTGAGAGAATATAAATCTCTAGAGTTTATTTCAGAGAGATGCAGCTTGTCAAAAGCACCTCTGCTCTCATGCAGTGTTAATGAGACGTCCTTGGGGAAAAAAACAAAACCTCAAGAACTGCCAGAAGATTTTGCAACAGCTGGATACAAGCAAATGTAGGAGGGGGGAAAGGAGCATGAATTGTTTCTATTTCTTACCAACTATATAAGTATAATAAAATGATTTTGCAACTTACATTAGTCTTTGGCTTTTTCTCTCTTCCCCCCCCCCCCAACTATAGACAGGTAAAACCTCTGAAAAAGTAAGTCTATAGCTTATTCTGCTAACTTCCTGTCCAAAGCTCTGGAAATCCTTCTGCACAGAAAGTACATCTTTTTGAGACAGGTCATGAGTGCCAGGATGCACAACGATATCAACGTCACAGTCCTTACTAGCATTCTTGACTATCTTAACAAAGCACCCTTTTTTTTTCTGCTGGCAATAAAGGACCAGGCAGACACCTCACTTCTTTCAAAATCTCCACCTCCTTTCTTAAATCGACACCTCTTGCGATTGACTCACCAACCAGAAGGTGGCTTCTCTCTTTAGATACCTTACTCACCACCCATGGCTGATTGGCAACACCTGATTCAGGCCTTCTCTTACCTAGGACAACTTCTTCCTCATGGACCACAAGGCCCTGCTCAGCTGAGTCACCATCATTATCACAAACAGCTGGACCTACCACCATAGTATCAAGTTCAGCAAAGGCACTATATCTGTTGGGCAAGGACACACCAAAGGCTCCATGTTTATGGTCCGCAGCTGGACGCCGCCAGATCCAACCATTGTCCACACTGCCCTTCTCCTGTGGGGTGTTTGTAGGAGAAGGAGGCAGCTCAACAGAACACAGTAGCTGAGTTGGCCAACTAATACCAGCCTGAAGAGCACAAACTAAAGAACACTAGAGCAGCAATCTGCCCATGTAAACTAGCCATCTCCTTACAGATAGGACAAATATCCAAACTTAAAAAGAGAACCACAAAAAAAAACAACAGCTGCAAAACACGTGTTGCACTGAACCAAACCAGACATTCTCAAATAAAATAGCAATAACACAAGTACTCACCAAGGATGAACTTCTGCTGTTTTCAAAGTGTTGATGTTTAAGACTGCACTTTTGCTCAGATGCACGCTTCTGATTAGAAGGTCATATTCTCTTGTAGCCTTCCTGCTTTAGATGTAATAATAATAATAATAGTAATAATAAAGTTGGAAGGGACCTTGGAGGTCATCTAGTCCAACCCCCTGCTCAGGCAGGAAACCCTATACCATTTCAGAAAAATGGCTGTCCAGTCTCTTCTTAAAAACTTCCAGGGTTGGAGCATTCACCGCTTCTGGAGGCAGGTTGTTCCGCTGGTTAATTGTTCTAACTGTCAGGAAGTTTCTCCTCAGTTCCAGGTTGCTTCTCTCCTTGATTAGTTTCCATCTGTTGCTTCTTGTCCTGCCTTCAGGAGCTTTGGAGAACAGCTTGACTCCCTCTTCTTTGGGGCAGCCCCTGAGATACTGGAACACTGCTATCCTTCTCTTCATTAAACTAGACATACCCAATTCCAGCAACCATTCCTTATATGTTTCAGCCTGTTTAGTTGTTTGCTTCGCATGCTGTTAGGCCCACAAGCCACTAGCTTGATCCAACAGACATAGTCTCAGTTCTCTCCAACTTGTGTTAAGCCACTCCTCCCAGCAACCTCTGGTGTTATGGAAATACAATCAGTGACTCAATGCCCAGGTGGCTAGCTTGATCCAATGGACCAAGTCCCAGTTGTCCTCAGCTTGTGTTGAGCCAATCCACTCAGCAACTCTGGTTCTCTGCAAATGAAAATGTACAGTAAATGAAATCAGTCAAAAAAAAAACCCTAAAATTGCAAGAAAGGGAAAAACATGTAAAAGAGTAATAGAAATTGTCTTCCAAAGTAGCTTCCAATCTTTTCAGTATAATTAGAAATTGACTTCTCACTCTATAATTACAGCCTAGTTCTCTTCCTTCTGCTGTATAATCTTGTCTAATTGTCAAAATCATAAATCATAAGTTCATTTTCTTTCCTTTTTATGTAAAAAGTCCGTAAGGGATTTCTAATAATCAATTATCATAAATATTATCTTTTCTCTGATCAAAGAAGTCATTTTGGCCATCTCAGCAAGTTCCGCCATCAACCATTCCTCCACTGTGGATAATGCCAAGTCTTTCCATCTTTGTATATATACAATAATCTGTTAATCTAATAGTTGTTTAATGTTAGATAGAGTATGGTTACTGTATTGTTAACCCTGTGATTGGCTCTGGGAAGTGGGGGGGAGGGAGGGAGGAGGGGAAGGGTGGGTTCTGGGAAGGGGGGGAGTTATATTGTAAAATTGTTATAAAATTTTCAATTAAAAAAAAAAAATCTCACTGTAACTATCGCATACAAAAACAATGTTATGTGACATTTTTTTCCCCAATTGTTTGTCCGCCAATCCCAAGGAGAAGATTTCTGGTCTCAACTGGGTATTAATCTTTAAAGTCCTCTGAATTTGAATTCGGAATTTCCTACCTTTTTTTTACAGATTCACTAAACATAACAAAATGTCCCTTCGTGCTTCTTCAGATTTCCAATGTAATGTTTGAAGTGCCTTTATACATTCTGTACAATTTGTCTGGTGAACCATCCCAATGTCACATCATTAAAAAAAAAAAACACCTCTTTACAGTTTACAACATGACGAAAATGTAAATCCTTTCATCCACATATTGTTCCATCTGAATATTCTAACCAGAGTTTTTAGCCCATTTTATCATATACTGTATGCTTTCACTTCTGTTACAAATTTCAGCAAAAATTTGTACATTTTAGCAGTTACATGTTCATCCTTTCGATGCAATTCTATTTCATGTTCAATGTTTTACAATGTTGGAAACCATAAATTCTTTTTTCTGCTTTAAACCGTTCTAATAACTGTAAGTAAGAGAACCATTGACAACTATGCCCCTCTATCACCAGTTTTCACCAGCTTCAAAGAGTTTGAAAATGTTGAAGCTTTAGTCGAAGATTCTAGCCAAAGATTTGATCTATATTTATTTGCAACTGTGAATGGATTTCGGTTTGGATGGAATCATATTTTGGCAATGAATTGCTACTCAGGGGATGAAATGAATGAATGAATGAATGAAGGAAGGAAGGAAGGNAAAGAAAGAAAGAAAGAAAGAAAGAAAGAAAGAAAGAAAGAAAGAAAGAAAGAAAGCATAAAAATTCCGAAAAAGAAAAAAAAAGACCTTTTTACAAGAACTAATGTTTGGTCAGAAATACAAAACCAACTATAATTCAGGGTTAAGCACTCATTCAACTAAGCCTTGGGAAGGCCAAGAGGAATTGATAAACTACTCCTGAGAAGAAGAAAAGGTAAAAACAAAGAGGCACTTTAATTCATGGACAGTGAGAAAGTTCTCTTCACTGGGATAAATTGAGATTGTTTAAAGAAGGACTCTGAAAAATATCTGCCGCTTTGATGTGTATTCTGCTCTGCTTTCTCACAGTTTACTTATCCCGGGAGCTTCCAGGAAAGAGTTTGGCCGTGGATGTAACAAACGCAGCCTCGGAGTTGCAACATGTGTTTCGTGGACTCCGAGTCTCAACATTTTGACCCCTTTTTTTTACACTTTGGGTAACTGGAGAGGGTTAAAAGCCACATATATCTTTAAGCCACCCATTGGACTGCTCAAAGAGTTGGGTTGAAGTGGTTTATAAGCCTAATCAATCAATCAATGTCAGTCTGTCAGTCAATTCTAAATTGATGGACGGACTGGTTGGAACTGAGCCCTGTGCAAATTGATCTGACCTGTCAACTGACAATGGTTTTGTAATAAATAAATGGGGTGAAAGTTTATAGTAAGGGGCTGCATGCATGCCAGTAAGCAGAACTATGCAAAGATTGGTTTTGCAATCCGATATCTTGAGCAACAGCAGTGGTGAAATAAAACGCACATCTGCATGGGTTTCTCTCTTGTGTTCTTTCCTGCTGTTGAAAAGAGAAGAGAATTTACTCCTCCTGGATCAACGTCCATCTTTTTCCAGGGTGAAGAAACTGCTTTAGCTGATCGAGAAACACTCTGGTAAGCCACGCTGACTTCATATTCAACTCAGACTCTGCTCTGTCAATGTTTACAGCAAATCCTTCGCCATTCTGCTTCTATTCTCCTTCTTATGAGAATCTTGAACCAGAGATAATTATCGTATCTAGAGTACACATATTCTTCCGAACATTACGTTCTTACTTGATTTCACAAATATATTCTATTTCTCGTCCTGGTAGCTCCTCATGTACTAACAAAATGTCTTTCGTGGTCACAAACCCGTTTCCATATTACAATTCAAAGCTATAATCTAACTGTTAATTTTCATTAACTTGTTTATGGTCCACATTGTAATGAAGTGAGGGAAGTTAAGGTTAGCCGAAGTTTAACTATTATGGTTATTAAAGGCTAAATTGGAACGTGGTAACTGGAATTAAGTAAAACTTGAAAAGAGGACTTGGAGATGAGTAAGTAAAATTTGACTGATAAATGTATTGATTGATTGATTGAGCTTTATCTAGAAATGTATTAACTATGTATAGACTAATTAAGGGAAATATTATTATTATTATTATTATTTATTAAATTTATATACCGCCCTATCTCCCTTACGGGACTCAGGGCGGTGAACAGGCGATACTAAAAACCACGATAAATATGCACAAGTTTCTGTTGTAATAGAGAGGGAATCTTAATGACGTAACCTGACATACATATGGATGATTTTGTTATTGGACTATTGATTTACCCTATCACCACGCTGCTTCCTAATTACCTGGATGTAAAAAATTGAAAAATTAATAAAACTTGTTATAAAAAAAAAGAAGAAGAAACTTGAACCAGAGGAATCCCTAAGATCTGGAGAACCTGGGTTGAATGGCTGATTAAACTACTCAACGATGTTGCTACTTGGTTTATTTGTTTATTTCGCACGTGCCATCTCTACTTGGTGAATGTGGTTGACAGGTGTGTGTAGCTTTGAACATTATCCAGATACCCCATGCACTTTATTTTGGTCTCTGAACTCTAAATAATGAATCAAACCAGCTAACTCCAAATAATCTCTCCTTAACTTTGTTCTTGATCCAAGGTATCAACAATGTTTTTCCTCCAAGTTTTCAAGACTTTGCTGCTGCTCTTCTCAGGAGCATCGCTGGCTTTGGCTGCTTCTCCGGAGACAAGGAGTCAGGATACAAATTCCTGCACAGTGTTGGCTTGTGGTAACCCAGGACTTGCTGGTTTACCGGGAAGAGATGGAAGGGATGGGGCCAAAGGAGAGAAAGGAGACACGGGTATAATTTCTGAAATCTTTCTCTCTCCCTCCCTCTCCCTTTCTCTCTCTCTCTCTCTCTCTCTACGTCCCTCTCTCTCTCCCTCTCTCTCTCCCCCCCTCTCTCTCTTTCTTTCTCTCTCATACACACGTACACAGTGTGCTCGTTACATAGCACTATGTAGTTAATCTTATTTCTGTATTTAAACAAAAAGAAAGAACCTTTAACAAAGTTCTTTGTTTTTTGACATGTCGGAAAACTGTCAGCTAGGCTGGAAGGAGGGGTTAAGTGAGGACCTAGCTTAGAGTCTTCCATAGCAGTAAGTGGCATAAACGTGACCTCCCCCGAGATCCATGAAGTTGGTCCATGTGGTCATTCCCAGGGGAAGAAGGCAAAGAGTCTGGGGAAAATTCTAGAATAAAGTTGCTTACTTGAGCTGTCCGAGAATGGCTCCAGTGGCTTGTGCCCGATAGCCTACCAGAATCAGAATACAGCTGGAAGGGAGATTGGAGGTCTTCTAGTCCAGCCCCCTGCTCAAGCAGGAGATCCTATGCCATTCCAGACAAGTGGCTGTCCAGTCTCTTCTTGAAAACCTCCAGTGATGCAACTGGTTCTTCGGCCTAGCAAAACCTCCTGTCATCGGCAAGCATCCTTTTGAGTTGGAGATGTCTGATGGATAAATGCTGCGGTTTGGCGAAGGAGATGGCTATCTTGGGAAAACGGAGTCCAAACAATGCTGCTTTGTCTCAAACCCTAGGCCTCCAAATGAAGGGTCAACAAGGAGTCCCCGGAAAGGCTGGTCCTTCAGGACCAAAGGGAAATGCAGGAGCCCCAGGCCAGAAGGGACAAAAAGGAGAAATGACAGGTAGGAAAGTGATGGTGAGTTTTGCCTGCATGAAAAGGAAGGGGAGTTTCTGATATTTCCAAGAAGAGCTCGGATATGGGGCATGTTGCAATGTCCATCCGTAGTTCTGTCTTTCTTGCTTCGCTCGCCTCATGTAACTTCTAGCAGGGAGGAAATCCTTGTCTCAAGTGTTAGAAGAACAAATGGAAATTTCTTAACAGTTCTAATTCAACAAAGATCTGAATTCCTGATTCAAGAAAGAGTCAGGCTACCTCGGTCAAACTGGGAACAATTTCTCAATTTGTAACTTATACTAATTGGGCTAGGCCAGGGGTAGGCAACCTTGGCTCTTCTATGACTCGTGGACTTCAACTCCCAGAATTCCTGAGCCAGCATGGGGGAACTATGGCCCCTTCATGACTCGTGGACTTCAACTCCCAGAATTCCTGAGCCGGCCTGGTTCAGCTTGGAAACCTCTCCCTTTCCCCTCAGCATGGCTGGCTCAGGAATTCTGGGAGTTGAAGTCCACAAGTCATAAAAGAGCCAAGGTTGCCTACCCTTGGCCCAAACCAGCATTTATTCTTTATTTTTATCTAAATCCTCTTATTTAACCTAAACGTTGACAAGTATTAAAATTATTTTAACGACGATGTGTTTTTTAAGCAGCCCTCCTTTATCTTTATACATCTATCCCCCGATGAACAAAGACAAGTAAATAAAAGCATTGCATTTATAAAATGCAGCAGTCCACACAGATCTGTCAATATGTACACTAGCCAGTGCTAGATCTGTCAAAACCTACATTCGGGGTTTGCATTGAGCTACGATTATAGGGGCTTCGTTTGCCATAAGCTGTTTCTCATTGGGTTATTTATTTATTTATTGGGGTGGGGGGGACATCTTGGTTCTCACAGTGCAATACAGATTTCTCTGGTCTAGATATAATAGGCCAGGGTGTCCAACCTTCGCAACTTTAAGACCTGTGGGCTGCAACATCCAGAATTCCCCAGCCAGCATGGGAGTTGGAAGTCCACAAGTAAGTCTTAAAGTTGTGAAGGTTGGACACCCCCGCCCTAAGCAGATAAAATGGGTGTGGGTAGGGAGTGGCTGAAATAGGTTAGCTAACCATTCAAAGTTGGATCTTCTTGGACTTCTTGCACAATTGTACGAAAGCCTCTAAAAGATGAAGTCTGGCGCTCTCCCGAGTCTCAGGAGGAGCTCACTTGAAGACCACGCAGGCAGGAATGAAAATAAATGGAAGTTTCGGGGTTTGATTAGATTTCCTTCTCTCTGTTTTGTTTTTTTTCTTCCCCTCTGTAGCTGTGGATACCGTTCAAAGGCAAGTTGCTGCTTTGGAAAAGACGGTCCAGACGTTACAAGCTCAACTCAGCAAAAGCCAAAAAAGTAAGGAAGAATGTGGGCATGTCAGCTGCTGGTTGGCGTTTGTGTTGCAACATCTGGGGGGGAGCCGAGAAAGTCATAATGAGCACTCGTTATTACTTGTTCCCTTCAACTCATTCCCTTCGATTCAGTGAAGAGGCAAGTAAGATTCTACATTTAGGCCAGAAAAACCAAATGTTTGGCTTTGTAGCAGTAACTGAAAGAGGGATCACTTAAATATGAGCCGGTAATATTGCAGCCACCAAAAAAGCCAACTCAGTCCTAGGGTGCATTAACAGAGGGATAGAATCGAGATCACGTGAAGTGTTAATACCACTTTACAAGGCCTTGGTAAGGCCACACTTAATTTTATTTTGTCAGGTAGGGCCAGTATTAATAACAGAATAACAGAGTTGGGAGGGACCTTGGGGGCCTTCTAGTCCAACCCCCTGATCAAGCAGGAGACCCTACACCATTTCAGACAGGTGGCTGTCCAGTCCTTTCTTAAAAACCTCGAGTGATGGAGCACCCACAATGTCTGAAGGCAACTTCTGTTCCACTGGTTAATTGTCCTCACTGTTAGGAAGTTTCTCCTTAATTCCAGGTTGCTTCTCTTTTTGATTACTTCCCATCCATTGTTTCTTGTCCTGCCCTCTGGTGCTTTGGAGAATAATGTGACCCCCTCTTCTTTGTGGCAGCCCCTCAGATACTGGAACACTGCTATCATGTCACCCCTAGTCCTTCTTTTCACTAGACTAGACATACCCAATTCCAATGGTTGGAAACTAATCAAACAGAGAAGCAACCTGGAATTAAGGAGAAACTTCCTAACAGTGAGGACAATTAACCAGGGGAACAGCTCGCCTCCAGAAATCGTGAGCGCTCCATCACTGGAGATTTTTAAGAAGAGGCTAGAAGGTCACTTATCTGAAATGGTATAGGTTCTCTTGCTTGAGCAGGGGGCTGGACTAGAAAACCTCCAAGGTCCTTTCCAGTTCTATTCTATTCTATTCTATTCTATTCTATTCTATTCTATTCTATTCTATTCTATTCTATTCTATTCTATTCTGTTCTGTTCTGTTCTGTTCTGTTCTGTTCTATTCTATTCTATTCTATTCCTGCAAATGTTCTTCGTATGTTTATCCTCCAGTCCTCTAACCATCTGTGTTGCTCTTTTCTGCACTCTTTCCAGAGTCTCTATCTCTTTTTTATAATATGGTGAGCAAAACTGGATGCAGCATTCCAAGTATGGTCTTCCTAAGGCTTTATAAAGCGATACTGATACTTCAAGTCTGTTGAGATCCTTCTGGATCTTAAGTCTATCTTCTGGAGTGTTTGCTATTCCCACCAGCTTGATGTCGTCTTCATTCTTCCGTCATCTAAATCATTTATGAAGATGTTGAAGAGTACTGGGTCTAAGACAGAGCTTTGGGGTGCCCCACTGCTTACTTCCCTCCACGTAGATACAGTTATGCATACATTCGTGTAAGTGTGATTTTGCCCAGTTGAGGTGACAATATTTATTTGTGTTAGCTGATCTCAAAAGAAACGCCAACAAGAAAATAACAAGAAGACACCGCCCATTCTTTTTAACTTCCATTAGATATTGATCCTGACAACTTTTCAAGCCACATAAATATTTCCCCCTTTATCCACCCCATGCTTTTGAATTTCCCAAAAAACTCCTTGAAGAGCATTCAAGATGTTTAAACCTGGCTGCAGATAAATAAGAATGCCTGCAGGGAATATAATCAATGAGCAAAGTGCTTTGCAGAATACACATATATATCCAGTTCCTGGAGGGGAAAATAAATCAAACTAACAACATCTCTGTAAGGAAGGCAAGAAAGCTATAAGGATTAAGAACTCTATAGGTAACATAAATCCCTGGCTAAGCCCTAATGATTTCTGGACAAAATTGAGTGTTGCATTTGTCTAGATCCAGTTACAGCAGAGTTTCCCAACCTTTTGGGCACCTGGGACCGGTTCCTTGGAGAAAGGTTTTTCCGTGGACCGGAGAGTGCATGGTTTTGTGTGCATCCCACGGATGGGGTTTTGCTTGTTTGTGTGGACCAGTTGCTGGCATGCTGCGGCCCGATACCGGTCCATGGCTGAGGGGTTGCAGACCCCTGAGTTACAGGATTGGAAAAGGTGAACTTGTGGCCCTGGTTAGTCCTTGCACGGAGAATAGTCTTCGCTGGGAAATAAACCACACTGAAGAAGGCAGTGACAAACCTGGTTAGCTGATGGACCTGATTAGTCCTTGCATGGAGACTAGGCTTGGCTGGGAAATAAACCACAGTGGAAAAGGTAGTGACAAACGTGGTTGACTGGTAGACCTGGTTAGTCCTTGCATGGAAAATAGGGTTTGCTGGGAAATAAACCACAGTTGTAAAGGCAGTGGCAAACTTGGTTAACTGGTAGACCTGCTTAGTCCTTGCATGGAGAATAGGCTTTGCTGGGAAATAAATCACAGTGAAGAAGGCAGTGACAAACCTGGTTAACTGGTAGACCTGGTTAGTCCTTCCATGGAGAATAGGCTTTGCTGGGAAATAAATCACAGTGAAGAAGGCAGTGACAAACCTGGTTAACTGGTAGACCTGGTTAGTCCTTGCATGGAGAATAGTCTTCGCTGGGAAATAAACCACAGTGAAGAAGGCAGTGACAAACCTGGTTAACTGGTAGACCTGCTTAGTCCTTGCATGGAGAATAGGCTTGGCTGGGAAATAAGCCATTATAAATCATTTTGACATGGTTGCCAGCTCAATCTCTAAACCAGTGGTTCTCAACCTGTGGGTCGGGACCCCATTTGGGGTCGATCGACCATTTCACAGGGGTCGCCAAGCAAGGCTGTCCGCCATTTTTTTGTCCGCCATTTTTTTTGTCCGCCATTTTTTTCCCCTTTTCCGGCGGGTGCCTTACCTCCCTTGGGCTGGGCCAGCTGGTGGTTGGCCTGCTCCGTCTCTGCCACTTGCCAGCTACGCCTCGGCCGGCGCAGGGGGCAGAACCACGCATGCACGGCGCTCCCGGGCAGGGAAAGTCCTCGACTTACGATCGGTTGGGTAGTCCTTGACTTACGACCGGTTTAGTCCTCAACTTATGACCGGTTTAGTCCTCGACTTACGACCGGTTGGGGTCGCGGCATTAAAAAGGTTGAGAACCACTGCTCTAAACTAAGTTAGAAGGAAACCTGTCAACGTGCAGCTTCAGGGTTTGCCTTGAGCTGCGTTTATTCATTCGCCAAAAGCTTGTTTTCACAGCGATTTATTTCTTCTTCTTTTTTATTTCCCGGAGCCTAGTCTTCGCCATGCAGGGGGTGACCACCGTCGGAGGGAAGAGCTTCGTTTCCACCGGTCGGAGCGAAAACTTTGCAAACGGGAAAGCTCTCTGCAGCCAGGCCGGCGGTGCTCTGGCGGTCGCCACGAACGCGGCTGAGAACGCGGCCTTGACGGCAATGACCAAGTGGCTTGGCAAGCACATCTACCTGGGTATTAGTGATCTCCAGACGGAAGGCAAATTCGTGTATTTGAATGGACAGCCGTTGAGGTACACCCACTGGAAGAGTTCAGAGCCCAACAACTTGAACGAGGAAGACTGTGCGGTCCTCCTTGAGACCTCCCAGTGGAATGACATCGGCTGTGATCACCAAACACTCATCATTTGCGAACTCTGAGCTACACTAGTGGCCCAAATTGTGGGAACTTTTTGGGGAAAGGGTATTTTTGAGGTTTGGTGGCTAATAACACCACTTTTTTTGGGAGGGGGAGTAGTACCATAAAATTATATATATCACTGGAAAGATAATTTAATCAAGAACGTAACGCAACAAAGTTTGTTCAATTATCTGTACTGTATTCTGTGAAACGTTTTAGCCAAATAACCAGAAAAAGGAAGCACAACTTGCTTAGGTTGATCTCAGGTAGCTTTCCTTCATCCGATGGTAGCCAATGAGCGTGAGTGTTTAGAGAGCCAATCAGGGGTCATCTTGTTTTGGCAATGAGCCAATCAGATCACGGTAGGATTCAGTGATTGATGTCCTGTATTGAAGCTGAGAGGAGGACATTTGTCAGTGTGTTATGTGATCTCTATCAAGTTGTTTGTGGTGTTTTTTGTGTTCTTTCATTGAGTGAGCTTGTAAAACGTAATAAAATTAAAGTCATGGTGCAAAGAGTTGACTGGTCGCCCAGAAAGCGATGTAAAATAGTCTTATTAAGTGAACAAGGCTACAGTTGTAAAGAAATTAGAAGAAAAATGGGTGGAAACTTAACCAAAGGTGGCATTTCTACTGTACACTTTTCCCAAAGGTTTTCCACAATGTTGGCCACTACTGTATATAATAATAATAATAATAATAATAATAATAATAATAATAATAATAATAATAATAATAATAATAATAATAATAATAATAATAATAATAATAATAATACAGAGACCTACAAATAGAAATAGAAAGAGTGTGGCAAAAGCAAGCAAAAGTAGTACCAATAGTAATAGGCGCCTTAGGTGCAATTCCAAAACAACTGGAGCACCACTTGAACACCATTGGCATTGACAAATTCGCTATTTGTCAATTGCAAAAGGCGGCCTTACTAGGAACTGCTTCCATCCTGCGACGATATCTGTAATACCATCAAACATCCACATCTGCCTATCCCAGGTCCTGGAAAAGGACTCGATAGGTAGACAAAATGCCAAATCCAGTCTGAACATCTGGCTGACTGTGCGATGATCCATAATAATAATAATAATAATAATAATAATAATAATAATAATAATAATAATAATAATAATAATAATAATAATAATAATAATAATAAAGTTGGTAGGGACCTTGGAGGTCATCTAGTCCAACCCCCTGCCCAGGCAGGAAACCCTATACCATTCCCGACAAATGCCTGTCCAGACTTTTCTTAAAAGCCTCCATTGATGGAGCACCCACAACTTATGAAGGCAACTTCTGTTCCACTGGTTGATTGTCCTCACTGTTAGGAAGTTTCTCCTTAGTTCCAGGTTGCTTCTCTCCTTGATCAGTTTCCAATCGTTGTTTCTATCTGGTAGTCTAGTCATATTATTCACGTGTATTAATAATTTTGTGGGGGGGGGAGATTGAAAGTTTATTCTTATCAAAGCATTTAAGAGGAGTAGACTTCTTACTCTTTCAGAAAATTAAAGCGCCAGTTACAATATAGGAATTTGGGACCTACACTGATAGATTAATAACCAAAGACTCTATGAAAGGATTTCTCCTCTTCCTTTACAAGCACAGAATGGCTTGGACGTTGTTTCCGTACCAGTAGCGTCCCATAGTTTATACAACATTCAGATTCACCCGTCACACTCATACACACAAACACAAACACACTCACAAAGACAAAAAAAAAAGTGTTCTGATCTTCCACACACTGGCAAGAGCAGTAAAATATTGAGACGGTAGGACTGGCCTGTTTAGGAGAAGAGTTTGGCTCCCCCCTAGTGGTCACAGCATTTGAAATGTGGATTTACAGGCGGCTGTTACGTAGAAGCTGGGTTGAAAAGATCGGAAATGAGGAGGGGATCAGCCGCCTGGGAAAGCCAAGGGAAATCATCAAAACAATTAAAAAACGAAAATTAGAATATTTCGGACGTGTGATGCGACACCCAGAAAAATACGGCATACTCCATTTAATCCTCCAGGGAAAGATGGAAGGCAAACGAGGTCCAGGCAGAAGAAGAACATCGTGGCTTCAAAATCTAAGGGACTGGTTTGGACAAAACTCAGCAGCACTTTTTCGTGCGGCTGCTGATAAAAACAGGATTGCCAACATGACCGCCAACGTCCGATAATGGATATGGCACAAGAAGAAGAAGAAGTGGTCACCTTCAGAATTATACCTGCGCTTCTCTATGCATCGTGTGATAGGAGTCCCTATGGTAGACATGTCAAACTCACGACGTCACGCGATGTCGCGCGACGTATCAGAGCTTTTTCCCCATTGCCGGCAATGGGGTGGGCGTGGTTTCATTGTGAAGTGTCCAGCCCACGGGCCGGCAGTTTGACACCCTTGCCCTCTGGGGTCTGCTATAACAGGGGTCCCCAACCCCTGGTCCGTGGACCGGTACCGGGCCACGGCATGCCGGCAACCGGGCCACACAAACAAGCAAAGCCCCGTCCGCAGGATGCAAACAGCACACAAAACCACACCTCCTCCAGTCCGTGGAAAAGTTTTTCTCCACGGAATTGGTCTCTGGTGCCCAAAAAGTTGGGGAAGCACAAGACTAATTTCTTTAGGCAGTGCAATGTTTATTGTTCTTTTATACTTTATACTTGATGTGTGGTTGCATTGCCACGTTTTCAAAAATTGGTTCATAATAACGCTGATAATAAAGTATCTACATATCCTATGTCTTTCAACCACTTTCAAACAAATAAAACTGGCTGGAGTTATAGATCTTTCCTAGTTAAAAGATGCGACAAACCAAATCAAAGACCAAATCTATTCCATTCCATTCCATTCTATTCTACAATGTCTCTTCTCTTCTCTTCTCTTCTCTTCTCTTCTCTTCTCTTCTCTTCTCTTCTCTTCTCTTCTCTTCTCTTCCCTTCCCTTCCCTTCCCTTCCCTTCCCTTCCATTCCATTCCATTCCATTCTATTCTATACAATGTCTCTTCTCTTCTCTTCTCTTCTCTTCTCCTCTTCTATTCTATTCTATTCTATTCTATTCTATTCTATTCTATACAATGTCTCTTCTCTTCTCTTCTCTTCTCTTCTCTTCTCTTCTCTTCTCTTCTCTTCTCTTCTCTTCTCTTCTCTTCTCTTCTCTTCTCTTCTCTTTATTTAAATGAGTTGAATCGTAGCTTGGCCAGACAAGGCCGTGCCGAGATCATCTGAGCTTTTGTGACTTGTGCTACGGCAGACTTCTAACAACTTAACAGCCACACATCGTGCTGTTCACAGTTGTTGGGGGACTGTACAAAAAGATTTCGTATTGTCAACAGGCTGTTCTTTTCATTCAGTGCCAACAGAACACTGGGAGGGAACAAGAGTCAGCACCTGATAAACTTCACAATGCATTATTTTTCAGAAACAGCTATCCGCGTGACTCAGATGTGTACTGAACATTTCCCAGCCTGAACAAACAAATCCTTTTAAAAAAAAAAAGTCTTAAATAACACAAATTATTTAGAGACGGCTTTCTTTTCTCAGCCATTAAACTTTATGAAGAGTCTCTGCTCGCCATTTACTTTTGCATTAATTATACATTAGCAATCTTTGCACCAATTGAAGCTCAGGCATATGGTGCTAATGGAGTTTTTATAGGGGCTCTGATTAGGCAATTTGTACAAAGAAGAGGGACTTTTTTTGTTTGTTGTTTTTTTTTTTAAGCTGCAAATTTCACAGGTGTTTTGAACTGCAACCAATTTTGGTTACCGTACTACAAAAAAGATGTTGAGACTTTGGCGAAAGTTCAGAGAAGAGCAATTAAAATGGTCAAAGAACGGCTGCGGGACTTGGGTTTGGCTAGTCTAGAGAAAAGAGGAAACAGGGGCGACATGACAGCAGTATTCCAGTATTTGAGGGGCTGACACAAAGAAGAAGGGATCAACTTATTTTCCAAAGCACCAGAGGGCAGGAGAAGAAACAATGGGTGGAAACTGATCAAGGGGAGAAGCAACCTAGAACTAAGGAGAAATTTCCTGACAGTGAGGACAATTAACCAGTGGAACAGAAGTTGCCTTCAGAAATGGTGGAAGTCTTTAAGAAGAGACTAGACAGTCACTTGTCTGAAATGGTATAGGTTCTCTTGCTTGAGTGGGGGGGGGGCTGGACTAGAAGACCTCCAAGGTCTATTCTATTCTATTCTATTCTATTCTATTCTATTCTATTCTATTCTATTCTACAATGTCTCTTCTCTTCTCTTCTCTTCTCTTCTCTTCTCTTCTCTTCTCTTCTATTCCATTCCATTCCATTCTATTCCATTCTATTCTATTCTATACAATGTCTCTTCTCTTCTCTTCTCTTCCATTCCATTCCATTCTATTCTATACAATGTCTCTTCTCTTCTCTTCTCTTCTCTTCTATACAATGTCTCTTCTCTTCTCTTCTATTCTATTCTATTCTATACAATGTCTCTTTTCTTTTCTTCTCTTCTTTTCTCTTCTCTTCTCTTCTCTTCTCTTCCGTTCCATTCCATTCCATTCCATTCTATTCTATTCTTCTATTCTATTCTATTCTATTCTATTCTACAATGTCTCTTCTCTTCTCTTCTCTTCTATTCTATTCTCTTCTATTCTATTCTATTCTATTCTATACAATGTCTCTTCTCTTCTCTTCTCTTCTCTTCTATTCTATTCTATACAATGTCTCTTCTCTTCTCTTCTATTCTATTCTACTCTATACAATGTCTCTTCTCTTCTCTTCTATTCAATTCTATTCTATTCTATTCTATTCTACAATGTCTGTTCTCTTCTCTTCTCTTCTCTTCTCTTCTCTTCTATTCTATTCTATTCTTTTCTATTCTATTCTATTCCACCTTAGTTAGGACTACCACATTGCAGCAGGAAAAATCCAGAAGACCACTCTGGGCTAATCTCTTTGCTGCTCCTTCCTCCTGGTCGTGCCAGTTTTGACAACTTCAGGTTGTTCCAAAATTGCAACCAGGCCAGAAGCTAGCCTGGAATGGAGCTGATTATTCGGTTTCATTTAGACTGATGTCAGGGGCTTAGTGATTTATAGCTGAGGTGAGCGGTGACCTTTTCCAAGTGCCATATCCGGAAAGGTGAGAATTCAGTCCTGGCTACCTAACAAAAAGGGCACATTTGAGGGTGGGCTCAAAGGGAAAGGGTCTTCACGCTATCAATCACACGTCTAGTTTGGAAGCTTTGTTGTAATAGTTGTGAAAGAGCACGAGGACAGAGAGAGACATTATTCAGGCTAAAAGACAAACAAATGTGCTTTCCTCTTGGGAGAGATTTTGGGGAAATCCCAAGGATTCGGTCTGTGGTTGATCTTCCAGAGCGAATCAACCCATCACCTTAATGATTTGACGTTCACAACGGACGTGTTCAACGACTCAAAGTCTGCACTGATGAAAGAAAGAAAAAACCCTCAAAATAAATGTCTCCAATCTGCAAAAAGTCAGGAAGTGGTATCTGTTTGCCTCCCATCCTGACTATTCTGGATACGATGCTGCTTTCCTTTCTTTTTCCTTTTTTTTTTGTAATAATATTTTATTCATTTTCCAATTTTACATTTAAGTATTTAAAAAGCAATGTGGTGACTGGGTTAATCAATAGTTCGATTACAAAAGCTTTAGTACTAATCTCAAGTTACAACATCAAATATTTCTTCTCTTTTTCCCTTAACATTTACTATCTCGTATTCAATGTATGGCTGTGAAAGTTGGACCATAAGAAAGGCTGAGTGCCAAAGAATGGAGGCCTTTGAACTGTAGTGCTGGAGAAGACTCCTGCGAGTCCCCTGGACTGCAAGGCGATCAAACTGGTCAGTCCTAGAGGAGATCAACCCCAACTGCTCTTTAGAAGGCCAGATCCTGAAGTTGAAACTCAAGTACTTTGGCCACCTAATGAGAAGGAAGGACTCACTGGAGAAGAGCCTAATGCTGGGAAAGATGGAGGGCAGAAGAAGAAGGGGACGACAGAGAATGAGGTGGCTGGATGGAGTCACTGAAACAGCAGGCGTGAGCTTAAATGGACTCCAGAAGATGGTAGAGGACAGGAAGACCTGGAGGAACATTGTCCATGGGGTCGCAATGGGTCGGACACGATTTTGCAACTAACAACAACAACAACATCTAGCAGGTCAAGTAAAATCACCATAGTCTTCACACCCCAAAATGACGGAGTTACCTATTATAGAATACTAGCTGTACCCGACCACGCGTTGCTGTGGCTCAGTCTGCGTGTGTTGCTTTTACGTCCAACAGATGGCGCTGTTTTTCAAAAAAGCATGTTTTTACCTGTCACAGGTGTGACATCTATATAATAGAAACATGCACGTATTCGAATGCAACGTTCTGTCAAAATTTCAAAGCAATCGGGGAAGAACTTTCGGAGATTTAAGATTTTGAACAAACAAACATTTACATTTTTATTTATATAGATTGAACATAGAATGATAGCGTTGGAAGGGACCTTCTAGCCCAACCCTCTGCTCAAGCAGGGGACCCTACATCAAACAATGATTGTCCAATCTCTTCTTAAAAACCTCCAGTGATGGAGCACCCATAACTTCTGGAGGTAAACCATTTCCCTTGATCAATTGTTGTCACAGTCAGGACCAGGGCTTTTTTTCAGCCGGAACGCGGCNGAACGGCGTTCCGGCACCTTTTTCCGGGCCGGCCGCACCGGAAATAGCCCCTCCCACACCGGAAATAGCCCCTCCCAAATTTTACTTGCATTCCTGTTCTCTAAAGGGGCGGTCCTAGGGTTTGATGAGGGCGTGGCCAGGTTTGAGTTCCGCCACCTTTTCTCCGAGAAAAAAAGCCCTGGTCAGGACATTTCTCCTTAGTTCGAGGTTGGCTCGCTCTTCAATAAGCTTCCCTCCGTTACTTCTCATCCTGCTCTTGAAAGGTCAAAGGCCGCCTATGAAATCTGAGCAGATCTGATCCTGAAATAAAACTGATCATAGGATTTTACAAGAAGCTATTGGCCATTCCACAAACTCGGCAGGGATTCGTGGAAGATGTTTGCTGCGTAACAGGAGAGCTTTTTTCAGGAACGCCAGGGATTCTAACTTTTTAATTTAGCTAACTTTAAATAATTTGATTTGATTCTATTTTTTTTCTTTCATTTAATTGTGGGTGCTCCATTGCTGGAGGTCTTCAAGAAAAGGTTGGACAGCCACTTGTCCAAGATGGAACAATGCTTGGGTAGGGGTTTGGACTAGACGTCCCCCCCAGGTCCTTTTCAGCCCTATGGTTCCAATGGATTTGGGAGAATGTCTCGGGGGGAAATTATAGTTCCTTACAGGTTCCCCAAGCAGTTGAGTGATCATGTGGTGCCTGAATCAATAAACAGAAGCAACATGCAGTTCTTTGGATCAATGAACACAATGTTCTTTTCATTCAAAGCCAAGCTAAGATTACTGTTTTCCACTTGATCTACTCAAATTATGAGAGATGTTTACATTAAAGAAGTACTGCTCTTAATCTTCCCTGGTATTATTCAAGGAGAATACATACCTTAGGAAAACATCACACAGAAGAAAGCAGAAGATCAATGAAGCCTTTGTGTTTCTATAATGGCTGTTCTGAGAGTCATTGTTGACTCAGTTTAGTTCTGGTTGCAAGATTGGAAGTGTGCCCTAATGGCCTTGGTTTCAAGACACTGTTGTGGGTTTTTTTCCCCTCCCCTAAAGCAATCTTTGTAACTTCATATATTCAATATGTGTTGGGACCTTCTGGATTCCCAGCACATCTTCCGTATGTGAAGGAAAGCTTCTCTGGAAAAAAAATCATCAGAATTAAAATGTGGTCTACTTCTTCGTGATATGAAAGAGTATATCACCTTAGTTTTCATGGAGCAATGCTCTCTTCAATTAGAAAACTGCTAAAGTAAGGAAGAGGTCTAGATAGAACCTGACATTTCTGGAAGGAACCTCAGAGGTCTTCTAATCAAACCCTTTAATTGAGGCATGAGACCCTAGATCATTCTGGAAAATGACTGTCCAATCTGTCTCAAAGGTGCTTTTTCAGGAGGCAACTGGACTTTCTTGTTTTTTCTTTGAAGACATTTCGCTTCTCATCCAAGAAGCTTCTTCAGCCCTGACTGGACTGGTGGGGAATGGAAGGATTTATACTCCTTGCAGACAGCTGGTCATTTGCATTCTTTTAGAGAGCCGTTGAAGCCACCTGGAGGTTTGCCTGTGTCCTCAGGGTCACCTGAGACGTGCAAATGTGTGTGGAGCCTTCTTGGCTACAGGATGTTTTCTGCCCTGTATCCCTTCACTGTTGAACACAGGTGCAGGCCCGAATGACTCTCTAGGGTAATGAAACATCTGCAAGAAAACAACCAAGCTCAGAGACCACCAAGGGCCCCTCATGTCAACCCTGAGCTACAAATATTCTCCTCCATTGAAACTAGACCTTGTCTGTGTCGGCTGCCTTATGACTCACTACATTATTCCTTACGGGGGGGGGGGGAAATCTTTGGTACTCATCATTTTTGATACTCATCGCACCTCCGGGAATTAATTAATGATGAGTACCAAGATACCACTATATAGCAGGAAATAATCCACTTGGAGAAGAAATTTGATCTGCACTTTCACAATATGTAATTTTGTCCTCATGAGGGGTTTTTCACCCTATTTCAAATATTTGCCAAGTAAATCAACTTCACCCGTCTCTAGCTTCTCTTGCATTTTACAAGCACATACCAGATGTCCACTTAAGCTTGCTGTTTCCCAATCGTAAATGCAGTATAAATCAGATGCTTTCAAAACCATTCCTTCATATCACCTCGGCAAAGAATGGTAAGTTGACCTTGGAAATCAGAGTGATTTCAATTTGCATGTAGCTGCCAGTCTTATTCTTTTGGGTTTTGGAGATAATCCGTTACATTTTGCCTGGCCATCTTTATTTTCCTGATTAGGTGACTGGAGGCTAAAACGTATAAAGAACGGTTGCTGGAATTGCATAAGTCTAGTTTAATGAAAGATGGTAGAGGACAGGAAGATGGTAGAGGACAGGAAGACCTGGAGGAACGTTGTCCATGGGGTTGCAATGGGTTGGACACGACTTCGCAATTAACAACAACAACAAGTTTAATGAAAAGAAGAACTAGGGGTGACATGATAGCAGTCTTCCAATATATTAGGAACTTTCTAGAATGCTTCTCTCTTTGATTAGTTTCCATCCATTGAGGACAGGACGAGAAGCAACAGATGGGAAACTAATCAAGAAGAGAAGCAATCTAGAAATTTTCTGACAGAACAATTAATCAGTGGAACAATCTGCTTCCAGAAGCGGTGAATGCTCCATCACTGGAAGTTTTTAAGAAGAGACTGGACAGCCATTTGTCTGAAATGGTATAGGGTTTCCTACCGGAGCAGGGAGTTGGACTAGAAGACCTCCAAGGTCCCTTCCAGCTCTATTCTATTCTATTCTATTCTATTCTATTCTATTCTATTCTATTCTATTCTATTCTATTCTATTCTATTCTACCCTACCCTGCCCTACCCTACTCTATCCTACCCTATCCTACAATGCCCTACTCTACTCTACTCTACTCTACTCTGTTCTTTGTTCTGCTGAATTCTATGGCACATTGTTTTGTTGCTGGGTCAGGTAAACATAATGGGAACAAGCAACTTTGAGTGGCTGAACACAGCATTTGAAATGTTATCATTACAGTTTGGAATGTGTCATACGATGGGTGTCTCTTGTCCAGCAATGCTGAAAAATGTTAATGCACATTCTTTTTCTTTTCTTTTTTTTCAGCTAAGCAGAAATGACATTATTGACGTTTTTTTACGTGGCATCCATAGTGGCTATTTTTTACCAACCGTGTCATGGGCAGGAGGCCAACTGTTCAGGAGTTCCAGGAATCCCAGGGACCCCAGGAGCTAATGGGCTGCCTGGAAGAGATGGACGGGATGGCATGAAAGGGGATCAGGGACCACCAGGTATATATATGTGTATATATGTGTGTGTGTGTGTGTGTGTGTGTGTGTGTGTGTGTGTGTGTGTTCTGCTCTTAAGGGTTATACGTCTTTGACTGAGAACTGATTCACGTTCCTCAAATTGTGGGGAACAGCAATGGATGGTGGTGATGACATGTCCTTAAGTGATAAGGTTGGCTCAGTTAGCTATAACTACAGAAATCTTGAGTGCCATCATTTTGCTAAAATGATAGTGAAATCAGGGTATGCCCACTGGATTGATGGCTGTTCTTCCTGCTTCAGTCAGAGGAAGGATACATGCAATTATTGTAACTAAGAGAGAGATGTTTCTCTGTGGTGGAATCCCACAACTGCACATATTTATATTTTGTTAGAAAGTGGTCAAAATATAATACCTCCAACTGTGGACTTCTAACTCATCCTTCCGTGTGTGTGTGTGTGTAGAGATAGAGATAGAGATAGAGATAGAGATAGAGATAGAGATAGAGATAGAGATAGAGATAGAGATAGAGATAGAGATAGAGATAGAGATAGAGATAGAGATAGAGATAGAGATAGAGATAGAGATAGAGATAGAGACAAATGAGAGATGAGAGAGGCAGAGAGAGACAGAGAGAGACAGAAAGAGAGAGGGAGGGAGAAGGAGAGGGACAGAGAGAAAGAGGGAGGGAGGGAAGGAGGGAAGGAGCAAGAGAGAAAGAGAGAGAGAGAGAGAGAGAGAGAGAGAGAGAGAGAGAGAGAGAGAGAGAGAGAGAGAGAGAGAGAGAGAG
>NW_015386316.1:44308-46335 GCF_001527695.2 Protobothrops mucrosquamatus
CCTCTTCTTCTTCTTCTTCTTCTTCTTCCTCTTCTTCTTCTTCTTCTTCTTCTTCTTCTTCTTCTTCTTCTTCTTCTTCTTCTTCTTCTTCTTCTTCTTCTTCTTCTTCTTCTTCTTCTTCTTCTCCTCCTCCTCCTCCTCCTCCTCCTCCTCCTCCTCCTCCTCCTCCTCCTCTTCCTCCAGTCCTTATCTATGTAATTTTTCAGCAACAATTTTCTATTGCCTTCCTTTTTCGAAAATGTCAGTTCTAGTTGTGCTTTCTTCCCCAGGAAAATTATTAGGTGGCTCCTATCCAAGGATTAACCAGGTCTGACCCAACTTCCCGGTTCAAATAAGGCTCTTCCTCTGCTACTAAGGCAGAATATAGCAGAATAATGGAATTGGAAGAGACTTTGTAGGTCCTCTTGTCCAACCTCTACTAAAGAGGAGACCTTATACCAGGGTTATACCACTGGCTCTTGGCCAGTGGGCTGCGGCAACAGCTGGCTGGTATGCACACGTGTGAGCACGCATTTCCCCCCCCCACTCATGACAGCACCCGCAGCCCCATTTGCGCATGCACGCAGGTGTGAACAGGGATGCTAGTGTGGGGCGGGTGTCTGTAGCCTGTTTGCGCATGCACCGCTAGCTGCCATGGGGGTGCGTGATTGTTCTCACATGCACAAAGCACCAGGGCATGTCACATGCGCAAACGGGTCTGCTAGTGCCGTGGCAGTGTGCGTGGCTCCGTGTGCGCACACATGTGCATGCACACCAATTTTGAAGCTGCTCTCTTTCCCTCCGGTCCTCGAGCCCAGAAAGATTGGAGACCTCTGCCTTATACCCTACTATTCTGGACCATACTATTCTTCTTAAAAGCCTCCAGTGATGGAGCACCTACAACTTCTGGAGGAAAAGCCATTCCAGTGATTAATTGTTCTCACTGTCAGGAAATTCCTCCTTAGTTCTAGGTTGCTTCTCTCCTTGATTGGTTCCCATCTGTTGCTTCTTGTCCTGCCTTCTGGTGCTTTGGAGAATAGCTTGACTCCCTCTTCTTTGGGGCAGCCCCTCACATATTGGAAGACTACTATCATGTCACTCGTAGTCCTTCATAAAACTACACATAGCCAGTTCCTGCAACCGTTTGTCATGTTTCAGCCTCCAGTCCCCTAATCATCTCTGTTGCTCTTCTCTGCACTCTTTCTAGAATCTCAAGATCTTTTTTGTATTGTGGCAACCAGAACTGGACGCAGTATTCCATGTGTGGAATACTTGACAGGCCACAGGGACATTCGGTATTCTCCAGAGATAAAGTTCTGAGCAAAGAAATGGGCTTGTTCTGCTCCTTGAAGCTAAATGCGTTGCTTTTCTATTTATTTCCAGGCCGTGCAGCTTTTCTCGATTCAGACGTGCAGAAAGTGCTCAGAAATCTGGGGGAAAGGATCATGAAGCTTGAAGGAGGTACGCTGCTTGGTTTTCCTATTCCTAAATTTACAGAGACCAAATGACACCTGTAAAACAAATGCCTTCTCCCCTGAGTAGCTTCCATGACGGGCAAAAAAAATGATATTTTTTGAAAAGGGACGGTGAGATAAGATTCATTTCCCCTAAAACCTTGCCTTCATTTGGTTTCTCCATGGCTTTTTAAGTAGGAAGTTTTGCACTTGCATTTTCAAACATAAAAGGAAGAGAAATATTCATTTTTCCTATTGGGAAATCGGAGGTGTAACCATTGTCCAAACCAAATTAAATAATTAAAGTCCAAGCACAATTTTAAGCTCAAAAATAGTTGAATAAAGGTTTGGAGGTTGAGTGCCCTGGGAAGCTTTTGGTTTGGACTGTTGTGTTTTTTGTTTGTTTGTTTGTTTGTTTGTTTGTTTGTTTGTTTGTATTAATCCATGTTCGTTTCGATAATTTTGATTTTAATTTTTCTATGGTAAACCTGCAAAAAAGCAGCATGGGGACCTAGAGGTAAAGCTCTCACCTCACAATCAAGAGGCTGTGAATTCAATCCTAAATAGAGGCAGATATTTTTCTCTCTGGGCAAA
>NW_015386316.1:46922-64568 GCF_001527695.2 Protobothrops mucrosquamatus
AATAATAATAATAATAATAATAATAATAATAATAATAATAATAATAATAATAATAATAATAATAATAATAATAATAATAATAATAATAATAATAATAAAAAGAAAAAAAATGTAAACTTCTAAAAATCAGCTGGGCATGTAAAACTCTCCTGTAAGTAATACATAAATGTGTCTATCAACAATTATTGTTGGAAAACACATTTAGGAGGGCATTGGGCGAGGGGAATAAGGATGTTATCCAAAATGTTTGGAGGTTTTGACGCTCCACTGCTTTTCCCCACTTAACTGGAAGTGTTTCAGAAATCGTAGTTCTACTGCAGATGATCAATTGTGAGATTCAAACACTTCCCCAACATGGGTATAGACAAGTATTATGGAGGTGGAACTTAGCCGAAACTGACTCCGAAACATTTCAATCTGAATTTTCATTTGGAGAGATATTTTTAGATTAGTACAGAGGTGGGACAGGTTTATAGAGGGGTATCTGAGACAGTAGCATGGATCAGACCTGGACTAATTCAAACGTATTTAGTTTATGCATGAAGAGTCATGATGTGGCAGTTGCAAAAGCAACTGATAAATTGCTGGATGGTAGGACCAGATGGATAATTGTGCTTTTTCTTCTCTTTTGCAGTTCTGGCCTTGAGGGGTCTGATAAATAAGGTGGAGGACAAAATATTTAGTACCAATGGGAAGTCAGTTGGCTTTGACGCGATAATCCAGACATGTCAGCTTTCAGGGGGATCCATCGCAAAGCCCATGAATGAAAAGGAGAACAATGCTATTTTGAAAATTGTGAAAGAACAAAATCAATACACCTACTTGGGAATTAAGGAGAGCTCAGTTCCCGGAGCCTTTGAGTATTTCAATGAAACGCCTGTGAATTATACCAATTGGCGTCTATATGAACCAAATGGAAAAGGGTCAGAAAATTGTGTTGAGATGCAAACCGATGGAAGTTGGAATGACAAAAAATGCAACCAGTATCGTCTCGTTATCTGTGAATTTTAAAATGTCCTATTTTAACATCTAAGCCAATGGAATCGTCATGGCTTCTGGGAACTGTAGTCCTCTGAATATATATTTGTTGTAAAGCCCTCATCAGCCTTCAGTCTTCTACAATTCCCAGTATTCGGAAGCCTGAGAGTCAAATCGGTAACATGTGATGATCTGGTGGGTAGAATCAAGGATTTCTAATTTCTGGATAACTTTAAAAGAAATTAAAATAATGATTTACAGATGATTAGGGTTTGATTGTTCCTTTGGGTTAGAAATAATTTATCTCAAGCATGTCCACGTTCATCTGAAGAGCAGAGCAGTTTTGTACAAGTGTAAATTCAGATATTGTGAAAATTATATGTTCCTTTCTGAATTCTCCAGGAATATTCTCGTGCCTTTCAAAAACTAATGTAAATCTGGACATGAATGTCATAATTATCTATCTGTCTGTCTGTCTGTCTGTCTGTCTGTCTGTCTCTATCCATCCATCCATCCATCCATCCATCTCTATCTATCTATCTATCTATCTATCTATCTATCTATCTATCTATCTATCTATCTATCTATCTATTCAGTTTGAAAACAATACTGAGACCATCGAAGAAGTTAGCCAAAGGAAAGAATATCACTGATCGATTTTACAGTGGGTGATATTTGAAAGAACAAACTATTTCATCACTCAAAATAAGCTGGATGATTGGCTACAATAAAAGCATGCCAAATAAAAGCATTCTGACTACTGCTTCTGATTTTCTTGAAGACTCCTTCCTCCAGTTGTTCAGCTTCCTTGCTCAGAGTAGTGGGTGCCTCATCCCACTTGGGCACCTGTTATGTTCCCATTAGTCAATTAATAAGTGGCCCTTTGGGAGGCGTATGGTCATTGACTTCCTTATTTGTAATGAGATTTGTTTTGAAGACTCTCAGGACCAAATATTAATAGAATGGATATGAATCCAATAGGGGAGGGAAATAAGCAGACCGTGCCTTGTGTTTGTATAGTACTTAGGACACATCATAGTTCTAATAATTTCAGGATTTTGAGTGGAGGGCAGTTGACACCGGTTGCCTTCAAAAACATGAGTTGGTTTGATCCAGGTTAAAAAACTGAGTGGAAAATCACTTGGAAATTCAGTCCACATAGGGAAGTTAAAAAGAGAAAGAAACTCAGACTGGCATGGAGTCCATCAAGTGGCTTATTGATTGACTGATGGTTGTCGCCAAGGTTTGGGGGTTATTGCACTTTATTGTGTTTTATATGAGATTTTTATCTTTGTAAGCCATTCAAAGTCATTGAGAGTGAGTTGAGTGGCCATATAAATTTTCTTTTTTAAAAAAATCCAAAACATTGTGGAAAAGGGCAATGGAAAACTAGCTCAGTATTTCTGTCAAGAAATCTAGATGAATTTGACCAGGTATTAAGTTCAACCTGAGTTCAGTCACTGAGCATTAGATACTACCACCTTGAGTTCAATCACTAGCACTTGAGTTCAACTGGAAGGAGATTTTACTTATGCCAAATGTTCCAATAACTCAGGGATTGCCACAAAGAAGACTGAGTCAATCTATTCCCCAAAGCAACTGAGGGCAGGACAAGAAGCAACGGATGGAAACTAATCAAGGAGAGAAGCAACTTAGAACTAAGGAGAAATTTCCTGATAGTTAGAACAATTAACCAGTGGAACAACCTGCCTCCAGAAGCGGTGAATGCTCCAACACTGGAAGTTTTTAAGAAGAGACTGGACAGCTATTTGTCTGAAATGGTATAGGGTTTCCTGCCTGAGCAGGGGGTTGGACTAGATGACCTCCAAGGTCCCTTCCAATTATGTTATTCTATTCTATTCTATTCTATTCTGTTCTGTTCTGTTCTGTTCTGTTCTGTTTTGTTCTACTCTACTCTACTCTACTCTACTCTACTCTACTCTATTCTATTCTATTCTATTCTATTCTAATTCTATTCTATTCTATTCTATTCTATTCTTCTGATAACTCTTTAAAAGGAATGGATTCAGTACAATTTAATCATGATCAGTCTTATCTCTCAACGATACCAAGAACAGAGTAAAACAATAAGAAGGCCTTTTCAAACCAGCATCAAGCATGACTGAAAATGAGTCCCCTAAAAAAGAATATGAACAAATATTTTTAAAAATGATACTTTCTGAGGACTGCTTTAATAGACCATGATTAGCACAGGGTAGAGGCGCACTCTTAAACACACAGTTTGAACATCTTACGGCAAAACTAACACTGTGTAGTTAATTACCGGTTGCTCCCATAATATTTAAACAGTCACCCAGTATTTGTTGAGAGAAATTATTTCCAGTGCAATGCGCATTAAGGAGATGAAAGCATATTCAAAGAGGATTTGGAGAGCTGTCCAGCTATTGCATTGCAGGAAAGAAAGAAATTATAAACGGTTATTTGTAAAAAGTTTAATTCCACATCACGGAGTCCAAGCTGTTGTTTACCAGCTGTTTGAAGGCCAAAAAAAGGGTCTAAGACAGTGGTTCTCAACCTTTTTAATGCTGCGACCCCAACCGGTCGTAAGTCGAGGACTAAACCGGTCATAAATCGAGGACTAAACCGGTCGTAAGTCGAGGACTAAACCGGTCGTAAGTCGAGGACTACTCAACCGGTCGTAAGTCGAGGACTTTCCCTGCCCAGGAGCGCCGCGCATGCGTGGTTGCCCCCCCTGCGCCGGCCGAGGCGTAGCTGGCAAGCGGCAGAGACGGAGCAGGCCGACCACCAGCTGGCCCAGCCCAAGGGAGGTAAGGCACCCGCCGGAAAAGGGGAAAAAATGGCGGACAGCCTTGCTTGGCGACCCCCGTGAAATGGTCGATTGACCCCAAATGGGGTCGCGACCCACAGGTTGAGAACCACTGGTCTAAGAGGTCACTTATAATAAGTTGTCTTGTACTAATCAAAGTCCTTCAACTGATTGGACTTCAACTATGATTCCTATTGTTTCAACTATATGTTTCAACTATGTTAGCAACCACGTTGGGGCCATTTTGGGTGACTGTGGGGCAATAAGTGACAGTGAGCCCCAAAGTGCTTTTTCAGGAGGCAACTGGACTTTCTTGTTTTTCTTTGAAGACGTTTCGCTTCTCATCCAAGAAGCTTCTTCAGGTCTCCCTGGATGGTGGGGGAATGGGAGGATTTATACTCCTTATAGACGGCTGGTCATTTGTAGCTGAAGAAGCTTCTTGGATGAGAAGTGAAACGTCTTCAAAGAAAAACAAAGGAAGTCCAGTTGCCTCCTGAAAAAGCACCTTTGGGACAACCATGACCTGGCTGATTGAGAATCTCCACAGACATTGGACAGTTAAAAAAAATATAGAAGTCTTTAAAGAATGTTTATGATTTTCCTCATCTTCTCCATCCATAGATGCAGTCGGCCTCCATTTCTTCTGTTGCCCTCAACCAGGCCACAAAAGGCTTTTTTTCCCCTAGTTCATCATCTGCTCACATACAGAGACTAACTTTGTCTCTCCCATGTTGTGTTTGTGTGAAGGCTCCTTTGTGCATGCACGGCTGTCTTGCTTCAGCCAAAGAGGTTGCTGCTCCATAGAATCTCAGGAATTAAGGAGGGTGTGACATAAACTGATCCCTACACCTACAATCAGATCCCTACAGCTACAGTCCATTTATCACACCCCTATAGACTTCCGTTATAACCCATTTGCTGAATTATACCTCAAAATCATTTGTTTACCTATGACTCAAAGTTAAGATTGCCATATCTGGACTGCAAATATGCAATTGTCCTGAAGGTGGCAGCAACTAGATTAAGGACTCCAATTCTTGGCTGACATCTGGTGGTCATCCAATTTTTTGCATCTCAGATATGGTAGAAGAAAGAATGGCAACAAAATTCATCTTACTGATTAGAATTAGAGTAGAATAGAGCTGGAAGGGATCTTGGAGGTCTTCTAGTCAAAGGGACTCGACCTAAATCCAGAAAAAAGAACGTGAAGAATTAGGGATGTTTAGCCTTGAGAAAGATAACCAATGGAAGATATAATAGCATTTTGGATTACTTGATAAAGGACCTGTCCTCTACTTCCTGTTCCAGAGATGAAATCATGATCTTAAAACACTGGAAAGGAAATTCTGTTAGAATCTTATGAAAAATATCCTAATAGGAAAAAATTAGTTTGACGGTGAAACCTGGGAAAAGTGAGACAAGAAATGTCACACATGCTGTGGCAATGTCCTTGTATGAATCACCGGGACTGTACAATTTGTGCAAGTTACTAAACTCTGTTTTTCCCATAATGATTCATGTAATTTAACATGTCATCGTGGCTTCTATCAGGGCAGAATCCCCTTTTTCTGGAAGTTTTTGAGCAGAGGCTAACTAACCACCTGTTTGGGATGGTTTGTTTTGATTTCCTACCCTGAGCCAAAGTTGGTCTCGGTGACCTTTTAGGACCCTTCCAACTGTTGGACTCTAGGATTGCGTAACTAATTTTGTATAGCAATCTTTCTTTCTGTTGTGGAGCTCTTGGTGCATTGTTTTTATGTCTTCCACATGGAACAGGACATCCTTCTCATGGTATATGTTCCAAGTCAACTGTGTCAGATTTCTAATCATGTTTTTGTTCCATCTGTCTATGTACATACTGTTGCTGTGTGGACAGATAATGTTACACAAAGAAGTCAGATTTCTAGAGAAAAGTTATTAGCCCTGTGTTTGGATAAGCATCAAAAATTACAAGGCATATATCGTTATGAATGAATTAGATTGTCCTATGGAAACCTTATATGTGCAAACAATTTTTAGCAGAAAGATTTATTTTTCTCCATTGGTCTATGGTATTGTCCAAGAACATGGATTATTTTTTATACTGTGTATATCTTATTTCTGAAAGACAATCACTATTGACAGATGACTATTCTAGCTTTGCTAAATCTTTTTTCCGTAATGGAACAACTATATAAATAAAACAGAAGGCACTGGTAGAGAATGAAGACCTGACAACAATTGTATACACATACTATAAATTGAAATTTTTTCACCATTCCTCATTATTTTGTTCTGAAGCGAAAGGGTAAGTTAAAATCCTTCGTTCAAAGCTACAACTTCTATCTAATTGGTTGTGGAAGGGTCCTAATGATTTAGCAGAACTTTCTTTTGAGTAGATATCTATAGCATTCCATCATATGCTTTAGAAGTCCATAAAGATGCAATGCCAATTTTAAAATTAATACACCAAGCAATGTAGTAATAATAATAATGAATAGCCTGTCGTGCTGACTTAATTGGAATTAAAATTGAAAAGGGGGAGAAAGGCAATTTTAAAGTAATTTAAATATATACTTTTCCAATAAAGAAGGGTAGCACTGGGTTGTCATTCAGATATTTTCACCTTTTTAATTTATCAGTTTAAAGAAAATGCTGTTGACAATGTCATAGCCACTAGTAGAACAAAGAGATGGAAATAAAACGACTAGTTTAAAGAGGGAGGAAGTATCAAACATTTTCTAAACAAATGATAATAAATTATTGCAAAGGGTCTACTTCACTGCTGCAGACTGCAATTATTAAATTTTGTCTATTGCCAAGTAAAATAGAATACAATGTGGTCTATCAAGAAGACATTTTGATGTTTGCTGGGAAGGCCAAACTGACTACTTTAATTAAAGAGAGGAGATAGTCTAAGTGTAATGATGATTGGCACCCCTTATTGATTTTTGGGGGAAACAGAAAAGAAAAATGAAGTCATGATGTACAGTTTTGAGGATTAGACTAAAAACAATAGACCATGGGAAAAATGAAATCTACGCTGTAAGAGGTTAGCTTATATTGATACTTATAGCTGCTATAAAAAAAAATTGGAAATCACTTCTTTATAATCCTTTTGTTTCTGTTCTTCAATTTCTCTACTTTGATTTTTGCTCTTTTCTTCTTTCTTGTTTTTTTTTCATTCTAATGATTAGTTCCGATTAGTTTTTATTCTGTATTCACAATTCTAACAAACTTTAAGAAAACTAAAAATAAGAGGATATGTTAACGTATTGCTTGAATCAACAGGACGGATTAGTTCTCACCTGTTCCTATTGTGGTGGGTCACAAGTTCAGACTGGTGGAACTTAAGATAAGAAAGTCAGCTGGGTGGCTAATTTTAAAGTTGGACCAGATATTTGGGTGTCCAGAAAAGTCAATTTTTTTAAAAAAATAATTAAAATAGGCAAAGGGAATCCACTTCCATGCTGTTGCCAAGAGACTACATGAATATGTTTTTGAAGGCACTAGAAGTTGAGTTCAATCTGAAGAAGATGTGACCTTCCCATAGTGAAGTGATATAACTTTTTGAGACATGGGGATACTCTATAATGCAATGATATGGATCTTCACTAGCCAAAATCAAGACTATTTAATATGCACTCCGCTTTCCATAAATACTCTTTGCAGCATCAACTTGTTCCCAGAAGTGCAAGTAGCTGTTTCATCATAAAAGTGCAAAACTGAGGTATGGATTATGAAGGAAACTTTATTTGATGCACGGAGGGTGGAATTCTGCAACTCTGGCTGATATTTTTTTAAAAAAATTGCCTCCTAAGCCTACGTTTTACCTTCCACTACTCACCATACCGACACTATTGACAATCATGTCATTCTCTAATTTAAATAATCTGCTCATTATATCCAGGTGTAAGTCTCCTCAATCTTTTTTTTTTTCAATTTGTTGGGAGTCATTTTGGAAATAAAAATTATGTTGATGCAAGGCCACCTGCTGAAAATATTTTTCTTCATTTAGCTGGTTGACAAAAGATGCTGTCCTCCCACCTGGTTCAGATTTTTGCCGTAACAGCTGCTTTACTGGTAGAAGCTCATGGGCAGATAAATTGTCCAGGTAAGCTTGGAAATAACAANGAAGGGAAGGGAAGGGAAGGGAAGGAAAGGAAAGGAAAGGAAAGGAAAGGAAAGGAAAGGAAAGGAAAGGAAAGGAAAGGAAAGGAAAGGAAAGGAAAAGAGCCTGATAGATATTGTATATCCCAATTTGAGAGTTTGGGTCATTGAAGTTCAGGATATATTTATGTTTCTACAACAGAATGATGAACTGATCTTCCAAAACTCCAATGCTTTTTTATATCTGAAATTTGAAATTGGTGCCCAAGGATATTAAAGAGAGTGACACATTTACATGGATATGTTTTCCTTTGAACAGGTCCCCAAGGAACACCAGGCATCAGAGGACCAGTTGGTCCACCAGGTGATGGAGTATCTCCATTTCATTGGCTTTCCTTCCAGACCTCCCAGATATGCTTGTCCCAATATCTAGCTTTGCCCATTTCAAAATTCCAAACAAAACACACGCGAATCCTCTTCTTCCTTTTTTTCAAACTCTCTTTGATTCTTCCATTGCCTGATGAAACATTCTGGACTCCTTCATCTTTATCATGCTCCCCAAAGGGATTTAGAAGTGCCCCTATTTTTTGGTAAATTTGGTTTCTTCCAGACAATCATTAGTGCCATTAACATAGTCATCTTCTAGGTATTCTTAAATGAAAAGGAGATTTAGCTGTCCTTGAGTTTTGTTGTGTTGCCTAGGCAACTGGGCATTCATTTATCAATTTATTCAATTCATTTGCTCCCATCTCACTACCTGGGCAGCTTTCAATCTGATAAAATGATATAGTAAATGATTAAAGTAGTAAGACAATAAATACATAAAAATTTGCAATCAAACCCTCCAACTCTTAGAAGTAGAGGGGTGAAAATCAACAGGAACTCATTCCACAAAATAAAGATGGGTGAGACAAACTCTTGGAAATGATTCACCAGTTTGAAGAACAGACTAAGTTAGGAGAGTTATTGTACAGATGCCAATCAGTTAGGAAAGTCCTTGACTTCATGGAGATGTTTGCCTTCTGCAATCCCAAGATTGTTATTGGTTTTGCTCCATAATCTGCCTTTACCTTCTCAATGTGTAGCTGTGGACTTCAAGTTCACGCAAAGTATTAGTACCGCTTTATAAAACCCTAGTGCAGCGGTTCTCAACCTATGGGTCGCGACCCCATTTGGGGTCGATCGACCATTTCACGGGGGTCGCCAAGCAAGGCTGTCTGCCATTTTTTTCCCCTTTTCCGTCGGGTGCCTTACCTCCCTTGGGCTGGGCCAGCTGGTGGTCGCCCTGCTCCGTCTCTGCCGCTTGCCAGCTACGCCTCGGCCGGCGCAGGGGGCGGAACCACGCATGCATGGCGCTCCCGGGAAGGGAAAGTCCTCGACTTACGACCGGTTGGGTAGTCCTCGATGTACGACCGGTTTAGTCCTCGACTTATGACCGGTTTAGTCCTTGACTTACAACCGGTTTAGTCCTCGACTTACGACCGGTTGGGGTCGCGGCATTAAAAAGGTTGAGAACCATTGCCCTAGTGAGACCACACCTGAAATACTGCGACCAGTTTTAGTCACCATACTACAAAAAAAGATGTTGAGACCTTGGAAAAAGTTCAGAGAAGATCCAACTAAGATGATCCAAGGCCTGGAGACTAAAACATATGAAGAACGGCTGCAGGACTTGGGTTTGGCTAGTCTAAAGTAAAGAAGAAAAAGGGGCAACATGATAGCAGTATTCCAGTATTTGAGGGGCTGCCACAAAGAAGAGGGGGTCAAACTATTCTCCAAAGCACCAGAGGGCAGGACAAGAAACAATGGTTGGAAACTGACCAAAGAGAGAAGCAACCTGGAATTAAGGAGAAACTTCCTAACAGTGAGGACAATTAACCAGTGGAACAGCTTGCCTTCAGAAATTGTGGAGATTTTTAAGAAGAGGCTAGACAGTCACTTGTCTGAGATGGTATAGGTTCTCCTGCTTCAGCAGGGGGCTGGACTGGAAGACCTCCAAGGGCCCTTCCAGATCTATTCTATTCTATTCTATTCTATTCTCCATATTCCATATTCCATATTCCATATTCCATATTCCATTCTATTCTATTCTATTCTATTCTATTCTATTCTATTCTATTCTATTCTATTCTATTCTATTCTATTCTTTACTGGTGGGGCATGGCTATTTTTGGATTGGAAGCTTCCCAGAGTTGGTTAAAAGATAGGCAGCTGTAGAAATGTTTTACATCAATATATAAAATAAAAGAAGGTTTATAGATATTGTGAACCCCATTTTTGAGGGTTTGGGTAATTAAAGATACATTTCTGTTTCTACAACAGAGCAACAAACTGATCAATCACAAATCCAATGCTTTCCATATCCAAAATTTAAAATAAGCGCTCAAGAATGTTACACAATTACATCTCTTGTTTTCCTTTGAACAGGTCCCCAAGGCCCACCTGGACAAAATGGAGGTCCTGGCCCTCGAGGACCAAGAGGCAATCCAGGTTCCAGAGGTCCTCCTGGTCCACCAGGTGATTGAATGTCATCCTTTTTGTGAGCGTCTTAGAGGCTCCCAGACCTAAGCAGATATGCTTGTCTCAACGTCTGGCTTGGCCCAATCCAGAATCCCAAACAAAAAACAATGACGACCCTCTTCTTCCCTTCTTAAAAATCTCTTTGATTCCTATATTACCTGATGAAGCATTCTGAACCACCTCCTGGCGCATTCAAAAGCTTGCACACGCTATTTTGCAAGACTACTTCAACCTAATAGAAGTCATGCCTTCTGAAGAAATTTAGAAGTTCCCCCAATTTTTGTAAACTGTTTTCATCTAGGCGGTAATTAGTGTCACTAAATTCAACCATCTTCTAGATATTTTCTTAAATGAAAAGGAGATCAAGCTTTCCTTGTGGGCTGTTGTGTTGCCTAGGCAGCTGGGCATTACATATTAATTTGGCAATCGAGCTCTCCAGCTCTTGGAAGTGGGAGGGGTAAAAATCAACAGGAATCCCTTTTATGAAATAGAGATGGATGAGACGAACTCTCCGAAATGATTCACCTTGAAGCAGAGGCTAAAATTATGAGAGTTATTGCAGAGATGGAAATCAGTTACGAGAGCACTTGACTTCATGGAGATGTTTGCCTTCTGCGATCGAAAGATAGTTGTTGATTTTGCTCCACAATCCTATTGTCATTGTTGAAAGAAAAAATCTTCAGGTCCAGTCCAAGCCGGGAATAAATAAAATGGAGGCTGTTTAGGAAGAAGGTTCTGTCTATTGAAGAAAAGAACCAACAGCCTGTGGTTCTGGGAAAGCTGACAAAATGCAGCTGGGAGTGGTGGGTTTTTACATGCCTTCTTGGGCTTTTGTGTTTGGACTTGTTCCTCTTCCTCCACAATCCTATTGTCATTGTTGAAAGAAAAAATCTTCAGGACTGTCTGAAAGGACTGTCTCCAGTCTACAACACAGTTCTTTTAACAGTTCCAAGAAGGCTCCACACCCATTTGCACTACTCAGGTGGCCCCGAGGACACAGGTAAACCTTCAAATGGCCTCAACGACCCTCTAAAACAAGGCAAATGACCGGCTGTCTGCAAGGAGTATAAATCCTTCCATTCCCCACCTTCCAGTCAGAACTGAAGAAGCTTCTTGGGTGAGAAGCAAAACGTCTTCAAAGAAAAACAAGAAAGTCCAGTTGCCTCCTGAAAAAGCATCTTTGGGATATGGATGGAGGCGTCAACAATAGCCTGAAGACCCACCAATACACATATATGTTGCAAACCCTGGCATACCGATATTAAGGGACTCGGTGGAAGGGCTTGCAAGAGCCTCTTATTAATATTTTTGTGGATGAACAGAGTCCCTTGGTTGTTGTTGTTTTTTAAAAAAAGAATAATAAATATAACATTGGGTTCAGGGAAGTTTTCAGAAAAAGGAAGACACCAAAATGTATTTGCTACACAAAACAAAATCCATTTGTTTCGGTTGAAAGATACTCTAGGCCTATAAATCAATCAATTAATCATTCTGTTATCTAATCTATCAGGCTATTGCTAATTTGTACTCCAATGCACCATTCAAGGAAAGTACCGTCCCAACTCATGTCACAGGATCATATAGTCAAGTAAGAGTAGTAATAACTTCAACTGAACCGTGGGACAATGAACATCCATTATTTTTCATTCACAGGTCTGCCTGCCAGTCAAGATCCTAAGCTACAAAACGACATCAAAGAATTCCAACGTAGAATCGCCCGAATGGAAAGAGGTATGATTTTAATGGCTTCCCTTTCTCTTTTTCAGATTAAAAGTGGGTGAGTAGTTTTTATTCTTATTCCCTTGCATCGCCAAGAAAGCTGAACGAGAACAAAGCTGTTCAGAAGACTATGCCATATTATAACCGTTAATGCCTATCTGGGTATTATTGAAAATAATGATCCAGGAAAATTCAATTTCTGGAACAGGGACTTTTTTTTTTTTAATTTTACCAACTGATAAAGAACGTGATAACCTAAAGTTAGATTGTCCCTCTATTTTTAAGAGTGTATTCTATCCAGCATATCATTCAGAGGACTTCATAACATTCATTGATTTTTCTTCACTGAATTACCAAATGTCGTTTTTAGACTGAATACGTGACAGGATCATGAGAGATTCAACTTAGAATCAAAGGGAAGGGACCTTGGGGGTCATCTAGTCCAACCCCTTTGCTTGAAGCCATAAATACCATTTTTTTTTACAGTTGGGAATAGCAGCTTCCATCAGCATACGGCCATGGTACAAACCAGACACTGCTATTTTTTTTTTCAACCTTAATGGCTTCATAAAATAGCAGTTCAGAAAATTTATTGCCACTTTCGAACAAAAACCAGAAAAGAAATTGCAAGCCTTTTAGTTCCACTCAGGTACAACCAGATTGCCACTTAGCAATCAAACAATATAAAGTCAATTCTATAAATCTATTTATCTTTGAACCCGATAACGGATCGGGGATACCCAGAACTAAACTACAAGTACTGTGGGTCTTGTTTGGTAACTATTTACAATTGCAACAGGGATGAAAAAGTAATTTTGCATCCCACCTTCACATTTACGACCTTGATGAATACATAAAATAAAGTTGACATCAAATCATAAGCATCACCATGTTTGTCTTAGCAGCTACTTTGCTTTAACCACCAAGTTGCCAGTCCCAACAGTGGTTGCTATCAATACGGAGAGCTCACAAGCAATTCAGTTCTATGAGACTTGTGATTTCCCATCATTTAGAAAAAGGAATATGGACTCTCCGAGCTTTTGCAGTAGAAAAAGAGAAACAAAGAAATTATTTTACTTAACACTTGTTCATTCATTTATACATTCATTCATTCACTCGTTCACTCATTCATTAATTCCATTTGTATAGTTAATCACTCGCCATCCAATTTGTTCTAAGCACAGGGCTACAAAGCAGGAGACTCTGAGTTCTAATCCTTCCTTAGACGTAAAAGCTGTCTGAATGGCTTTAGCCCAATCAGCAGGACACTCTGAGTTCTAGTCGCACCTTAGGAATGAAAGCCAGCTGGGTGACTTTGGGCCAATCACCAGGAGACTCTGAGTTCTAGTCCTGCCATAGTCACAGAAGCTGTCTGAATGGCTTTAGTCCAATCACCAGGAGACTGTGAGTTCTAGTCCCACCTGGGTGACTTTGGGCCAATTCCTCTCTTTGAGCCCAATTCATTTCACAGGGCTGTTATTTTTTATAGGGTAAATAGGAGGAGGAATATATTGAATATATATTGCTGGATATATTCATCACCTTGAGTTATTTGTAAAAAAAAACTAATAAAGGCAGGATATAAATAAATAAATAAATAAAAAATGCTTGTTGACCAGCTTAAGCTAAAAACAGCAACAAAATAGTCAAAAAAGAAATTTAAAAAGTACATTGTTGCCCCGGGATAATAATTCATCAATCCGCTTCTCAAAAAGGGCTCGCACCATACCTTGTCCCAAAGCCCAAAGCCGCCTCTGTGTATGTGTGTGTGTGTGTGTGTGTTAAGGGTGTTCAATAGAAGAGACTACAAGTAGTCTTTGAGATGTGACTATAATGGAGTCTGCCCATTTTAATCGCTGGTCGCATTCGTTGTTAGGTGAAATGTAATACTAATCACACACACACACACACACACACACACAATGCTTGCTTTCCTCAATGAAATGGAAAAAGGAATGTACAGGTCATTAAGTGGAGCCTAGGGAGCATTCTGGGTGGAGGACTCTGCTGGAGGCCTGGCACAGGCCCAGCCTCACCAGCCCTACCCCTCCCATCCTCCCCCATCTTCTAGGGATGCCCCATGCTCCACTTCCCATAACTTGGGTTCCCATGGGTCTTTTCCCGCTCCAGCCTTAGCACTGATTCCCACCCACCTAGTCAAACACCTTCCTCCTCTTCATTTACTTTTGAAGAAGTCTGAGACCTTCCAGCATCCTGGAATGGCTTCCTTCTTTGCACAGCTGCATGCTGTGGTTCCCAAAGCGGAAGCCATTTTGTCTTGTCCACAAAATGGCAGCCGTGTTTGTCCACAAAAGGGCAGCCGTGTGTGTCCACAAAATGGTAGCCGTTTCCTTTTGCTGCCTTAAAAAAGATCTGCATGGTGCTGCAGAAACTTTTGGGTGTGTTCAGAGGTTTCTTCAGCACCCACGGAGACTTCTCCAAGGCAGCAAAATGCAGAGGCTTTTTTTTTTGTCTGTCAGCCTCCATTTTGTCCCATCCTTGTCCCACAAAATGGCGGCCACATTTGGATGGCTGCAACAATTAATCCCCTGATTAATTGCTCTAACGGTCAAGCAATTTCTCCTTAGTTCAAGCTTGATTCACTCCTTGGATTAGTTTCCATCCGTTGCTTCTTGTCCTGCCTTCAGATGCTTTGGAGAATAGCTTGACTCCCTCTTCTTTGTGGCAACCCCTCAGATCCTGGAACGCTGCTATCATGTCACCCCTGGTCCTCCTTTTCATTAAACTAGACATTCCCAATTCCAGCAACCGTTCTTTATATGTTTTGAAGGATCTAAGCAAGGCTTCCAAATTTCTTGACAGTTTTGACCTTGGAAGGAAGCATAGTCATTGCTGGAGATAAGCTGTTTGCCTCTACTGGAAAGGCATCTGTCTTTGAGACAGCGGACTTGACTTGCCAAGAAGCCCAGGGCACCATTGCTGCACCAAGAAACCTGAAAGAGAACAAAGCTATTCAGAAGATTGTGCAATTTTACAACAGTTATGCCTATCTGGGTATTATTGAAAGTGATGTGCCAGGGAAATTCCATTTCCAGAATGGGGCTCCTTTGAATTTTACCAACTGGTACAAGAATGAACCTTCCGGTCCAGGAATTGAAAAATGTGTGGAAATGTACAGCGATGGCACTTGGAATGACAAAATGTGCGACAATTACCGCCTTGTGATCTGTCAGTTTTAAAACCCAACCCCAAGGCAACCATTGAATGTTCCTTAAAACATAACTTGATGTGATTTTTCTGTCAAAAAAAAATATCAATAAAAATCCTAGCATTTTCTTTGCTTTCGTTTCATCTCCTGTGCTCAAAAGACAAATCTGTTCTAAAAGGATTGCATGTTCGTAAACAGAAAATCTAAGAATAGAATAGAATGAAATGGAATGGAGTGGAGTGGAGTGGAATAGAGGAATGAAGAATAGAATGGAATGGAATGGAATAGAATAGAATAACCGAGTTGGAAGGGACCTTAGAGGTCATCTAGTCCAACCCCCTGTTCAGGCAGGAGATCCTCTACCATTTCAGAGAAAGTGTTGTCCAATCTTCTTTAAAACGTCCAGTGTTGGAGCATTCACAGCTTCTGGAGGCAACTGGTTCCACTGACTAATTGTTCTAACTTCAGGATGAGGGTTAAAATGTCATAAGGACCATGAAAATAAATTAAGGAAGAAATAGACTTTGTGGTCACTGTCATCTCCAAAAGGGAAAATAATATCCAGCTAGGATAGAGATGTGGGGTTGCACATGGAGTCCCCGACTTACAACAATTCGTTTAATGACCGTTTCAAGTTACAACAGCACTGGAAAAAAAGTGCCTTATGTCCATTTTTTACACTTACGACCACAGCAGCATCCCCATCATCATGTGATCAAAATTCAGACGCTTGGCAACTGACTCCCATTTATGACAGTCGCAGTGTCCCCCTGGGATATTTACCCAGATTATCACATTATTTTCTCTGGATTTTGTTGTTGTTGTTATTGTTGTTAATTGCGAAGTCGTATCCGACTCATCATGACCCCATGAGCAATGTTCCTCCAGGCCTTCCTGTCCTCCACCATCTTCTGGAGTCCATTGAAGCTCATGCCTACTACTTCAGTGACTCCATCCAGCCACCTCGTTCTCTGTCGTCCCCTTCTTCTATTGCCCTCAATCTTTCCCAGCATTAGGATCTTCTCCAGTGAGTCCTTCCTTCTCATTAGGTGGCCAAAGTACTTGAGTTTCAACTTCAGGATCTGGCCTTCTAAAGAACAGTCGGGGTTGATCTGGAGCTAATTCTCTCTCTTCCAGGCAATATCCAAAGATACCAAATGTTGGGTATCAATTGCACACCTCTTAACACCTCACTTCAGACGGGGTCTCCCAGTGCTTTCATGTAGATGCTTAACACCTTGAGAGACAGGATGAAACCTTGAAACACAAAGGATCAAGAGTAATAGGTTCAGTCCGAGAATTATTCCTCACTGATTAAAAAAAAAATTGACATTATCCAAACCAGGAACTGATGTAATTTCCCTGCTTTCACAAACATTTGAAAAAGCTGAAGGAAGGCAAAACTTTTGCTGTCTTAAGGTGTTTAAATGTAAGTATTTCCTTGGAAAGTAGGGTACTTATTAGAAATGTTTAGCTGTAACAGTTCTGGGAAAATTCAGTATGGTTGTAAGTAAGCAAGGGGGGACCATGGGCTCTACCATTTTTTCTCCTCTATATTAATGGATACGGCGTCTTGTTAATGTAACAAAATAAGAAGAATTGGAAGTGACTTTGGAGATCTTCTAGTCCAGCCCCCTGCTCAAGCAAGAGTCCCTACACAATTCTAGACAAATGGTTGTCCAATCTCTTCTTGAAAATAATAACAATAACAGAGTTGGAAGAACCTTGGAGGTCTTCTAGTCCAACCCCCTGCTCAGGCAGGAAACCTTATACCATTTCAGACAAATTGTTGTCCAATCTCTTCTTAAAAACTTCCATTGCTGGAACATTCACAACTTCTGGAGGCAGGTTGTTCCACTGATTAATTGTTCTCACTGTCAGGGAATTTCTCCTTAGTTCTAGCTTGCTTCTCTCTTTGATTAGGTTCCATCCGTTGCTTCTTGTCCTGCCTTCAGGTGCTTTGGGGAATAGTTTGACTCCCTCTTCTTTGTGGCAACCCCTCAAATATTGGAAGAATAGCAGAATAACAGAGTTGGAAGGGGCCTTGGAGGTCTTCTAGTCCAACCCCCTGTTCAAGCAAGAGTCCTTATACCATTCTGGACAAACGGTTGTGCAATCTCTTCTTGAAAACCTCAAATGATGGAGCACCCACAATATCTGAAGGCAAACTGTTCCAATGGTTAATTGTTCTGTCAGGACATTTCTCCTTAGTTCCAGTTTGCTTCTCTCCTTGGTTAGTTTCCATCCATTGCTTCTTATCTTGCCTTCTGGGACTTTGGAAGATAAGTTGACCCAGTGGTGGGATTCAGCTGGCTTGCACCGGTTCGGTAGAACCGGTAGCTAATTTTTTGTTGACTTCATCAAACTGGCTGAAGCCCTAGCC
>NW_015386317.1:0-5540 GCF_001527695.2 Protobothrops mucrosquamatus
GCCAGTTTGCTCCATTCACACAAAACCTGTAAATAGAATAGGAAGATAGGGGCTTCCTTGCAAGATTGTATTGATTCCTGCAAACAGAGGATCTAACACCCACATCCATTTCGTGCAACAGAGTTACACTGCAAATAAACTCCCATCACCTGAGAAATGAAGCTGTACTAATAGGCTACCCAGGGCAGAATGTTAACCAGTGGTGACAGAAAGGATACAAAACTTGGATAATTAGAGAGGTTAGAGATATTGTTGGATGCTTCCATCAATTAAAATGAATATAACTGGATGTACTTTCCTGAAATGGAAGCTTATAAGTGTCAAGGGAGTAACTCAAACTGCAGGCTGTTGGATTTAGGGAATCATTTAATTAAAATACTGATTTTGGCTAATGATACTTACTTGGATATATTAATACAACAAGAAGAACAATTTATGGGAAATGATTTTATACAAGTTCGCAATGAAATGAAAAAAAGAATCCCATACCATAACACAGTATCTAGTCTCCTGTTTGAAAGACCCCTTAGTTTGAAAGGTTATCCAAATAAAGATACAAGATACAGATAAAGAAAGCTCATTTGGTAATTATTAAGGCACCAGGCTAAAAACCAGGAGATGGTGAGTTCAAATCCTGCTTAGGAACAAACTAGCTGGATGACCTTGGATCAGTTACTCTCTTTCAGCCCCCGGAACAAGATAATGACAAAGCACTTCTGAAAATCTTTGTCAAGAAAACTACAGGGACTTATCCAGACAGTCTCCAGGAGTCAACACTGATTCAAAGTCACACATACACAGAGTAACCCTCAGGTCAAGCTTGACTCTTGGTAGCCATGTGTATATTTTTTAAGTAACCATGTAGAAGTGATTTACTGTTGCTTTCTTCCAGGATGATTGTTTGACTTCATCTTGTCTAAGCCCTGAAACTTTCCAGAGATCTTCTATGCAAACTATGGAGGTCCAACCTTGTTTAGCTTTTTTAGGTCAACTAAGATCTGGTAGGCACTGTTAAATACTTATGAAGTATTTAAAATGGAGTGTGAGGGCACAGCACTCCTTAGGCAGCCTGGTCACAATTTTCCCTGTTCTGCATTGCATAGTTCATTGTAAATTTGCAACTATTCCTATAAAACAGGGGTCTTCAAACTTAACCCTTTTATGACTTGTGGATCTTAACCTCCCAGAATTCCTCAGCCAGGCACGCTGGCTGAGGACTTCTGGGAGTTGAAGTCCACAAGTCATAAAAGGGCCAAGTTTGAAGACCCCTGCTATAAAATATGGACAGCTCAAATCTTCCCTGCCTTAAGTGAATTGGAGAGGAAGGACGGGCATCCATGCACGAGTCTCACTGTCTAAGTACGGATTAACTTGTCTCCATTAATTCGGGAAGATCAACAGGAAGAGCTTGGAGTCACAGAGATTGAGAAATCTGGGATCAGTGCCCTAAGAAGGAACATTGTCTTTAACTTGTCCCATTAGGAGTCTAGGCTAAACCACAGCATGGGTGTTCCGTCTGGTCAGCCATCCCAGCTGTTATCCAGAGGTTATTTCACTCACTAAAGAATCTCCCAATCATTCCAATTCACCACCCGAGTACAATTCTAGGAACATCTCCAGCTTGGTTGTTATCAAAAGCCATAGCTTCCAATCTAAGCACGTCTCGCTGAGCTGTGAGCATTGCACAACTAGGTTCCTTAAGCATAATTTCCATTCCTTTGAGGTTAGTAGCTGCTGCAAATCACCCTTGCCAGCACTTGATTCTAGAGAAGAAGTCTTATCGCCTCCTGGTGTTCTAAAAGCTGCACTGATGATTACAGTTAATAAAGTTTAAGCAAGTCACAAAAGTCGTAACAAGTTCTCTTTATAGAACCTGATATGTTTTGGATTACAAGCTCTGCAGGCCTTTGCCTTTGCTGTGTTGTCTGGAGCTGATGGGAGCCGATGCTCAAAATATCTCTGGATTTGTTTTTCAAATGTTAAAAAAACAGAACAAAAAGGAACAGGTTGAAAGCAGAGCCTTTCTCCACTGCGGAGTTAAAGTTTTATCCATCCATTTTCCATTCAGAAGAAAGCTATCAGATGAAACTTCCCATTGTTGATTCTGCCTATCCCACATTTATTGCCTCTTATCCCAATGGCTGTAGTCACCTGACTTTCCTCAATGTAGCGCAAGGTAAAGCAGGACAGTCTTCCTTAGATGGTACCAAAATAGATACATGTTCAGCCATCAAAACTTCAATGGCTTACTATGCTGTTTGCTAGCTATTTGAAACAAATTGCTTATAAAAGTTAACTAGTGTCCAGAAGGGTGGCAGGTGTATTATGCCATCATATACAATGGTGAAAAAGTAAGATTCTACATTTAGGCAAGAAAAAACAAATGCACAGGTATAGTATAGGGGGTACCTTGCTCAATAGTAGTAACTGTGAGAGGGACCTCGGAGTCTAGTGGACAATCACTTAAATATGAGCCAGCAGTGTGCTGCAGCTGCCAAAAAGGCCAACACAGTGCTGGGCTGCATTAACAGAGGGATAGAATCAAGATCACGTGAAGTATTAATACCACTTTACAATGCCTTGGTAAGGCCACACTTGGAATACTGCATCCAGTTTTGGTCACCACAATGTAAAAAAGATGTTGAGANGCCAGTTTGCTCCATTCACACAAAACCTGTAAATAGAATAGGAAGATAGGGGCTTCCTTGCAAGATTGTATTGATTCCTGCAAACAGAGGATCTAACACCCACATCCATTTCGTGCAACAGAGTTACACTGCAAATAAACTCCCATCACCTGAGAAATGAAGCTGTACTAATAGGCTACCCAGGGCAGAATGTTAACCAATGGTGACAGAAAGGATACAAAACTTGGATAATTAGAGAGGTTAGAGATATTGTTGGATGCTTCCATCAATTAAAATGAATATAACTGGATGTACTTTCCTGAAATGGAAGCTTATAAGTGTCAAGGGAGTAACTCAAACTGCAGGCTGTTGGATTTAGGGAATCATTTAATTAAAATACTGATTTTGGCTAATGATACTTACTTGGATATATTAATACAACAAGAAGAACAATTTATGGGAAATGATTTTATACAAGTTCGCAATGAAATGAAAAAAAGAATCCCATACCATAACACAGTATCTAGTCTCCTGTTTGAAAGACCCCTTAGTTTGAAAGGTTATCCAAATAAAGGTACAATAAAGATAAGGAAAGCCCATTTGGTAATTATTGAGGCACCAGGCTAAAAACCAGGAGATGGTGAGTTCAAATCCTGCCTTAGGAACAAACTAGCTGGATGACCTTGGATCAGTTACTCTCTTTCAGCCCCAGGAAAAAAATAATGACAAAGCACTTTTGAAAATCTTTGCCAAGAAAACTACAGGGACTTATCCAGACAGTCTCCAGGAGTCAACACTGATTCAAAGTCACACATACACAGAGTAACCCTCAGGTCAAGCTTGACTCTTGGTAGCCATGTGTATATTTTTTAAGTAACTATGTAGAAGTGATTTACTGTTGCTTTCTTCCAAGATGTTTGTTTGACTTCATGTTGTCTATGCCCTGGAACTTTCCAGAGATCTTCCATGGAAACTATGCAGGTTCAACCTTGTTTAGCTTTTTTAGGTCAACTAAGATCTGGTAGGCACTGTCACCTGCTGCAGTCACTGTTAAATACTTATGAAGTATTTAAAATGGAGTGTGAGGGCACAGCACTCCTTAGGCAGCCTGGTCACAATTTTCCCTGCTCTGCATTGCATAGTTCATTGTAAATTTGCAACTATTCCCATAAAACAGGGGTCTTCAAACTTGGCCCTTTTATGACTTGTGGATTTCAACCTCCCAGAATTCCTCAGCCAGGCACGCTGGCTGAGGACTTCTGGGAGTTGAAGTCCACAAGTCATAAAAGGGCCAAGTTTGAAGACTAGGGTTGCCAGGTGTCCACTATTTGAGTGGACAGTCCACTTTTTTCACATTATGTTCACTATTTTTTTTCCACAAAATAGTGGACATTTTTTTTATTCAAAAGCTTTATGATGAAATGGTACATAATCTAAAGCTGTACAGTCTACTTTTTTTTACTACTTAATCCCCACCCCACCCCGGCTTGTCCACTATTTTTTGGAAGCAGACCTGGCAACCCTATTGAAGACCCCTGCTATAAAATATGGACAGTTCAAATCTTCCCTGCCTTAAGTGAATTGGAGAGGAAGGACGGGCATCCATGCACGAGTCTCACTGTCTAAGTACGGATTAACTTGTCTCCATTAATTCGGGAAGATCAACAGGAAGAGCTTGGAGTCACAGAGATTGAGAAATCTGGGATCAGTGCCCTAAGAAGGAACATTGTCTTTAACTTGTCCCATTAGGAGTCTAGGCTAAACCACAGCATGGGTGTTCCGTCTGGTCAGCCATCCCAGCTGTTATCCAGAGGTTATTTCACTCACTAAAGAATCTCCCAATCATTCTAATTCACCACCCGAGTACAATTCTAGGAACATCTCCAGCTTGGTTGTTATCAAAAGCCATAGCTTCCAATCTAAGCACGTCTCGCTGAGCTGTGAGCATTGCACAACTAGGTTCCTTAAGCATAATTTCCATTCCTTTGAGGTTAGTAGCTGCTGCAAATCACCCTTGCCAGCACTTGATTCTAGAGAAGAAGTCTTATCGCCTCCTGGTGTTCTAAAAGCTGCACTGATGATTACAGTTAATAAAGTTTAAGCAAGTCACAAAAGTCGTAACAAGTTCTCTTTATAGAACCTGATATGTTTTGGATTACAAGCTCTGCAGGCCTTTGCCTTTGTTGTGTTATCTGGAGCTGATGGGAGCCGATGCTCAAAATATCTATGGATTTGTTTTTCAAATGTTAAAAAAAAACAGAACAAAAAGGAACAGGTTGAAAGCAGAGCCTTTCTCCACTGCGGAGTTAAAGTTTTATCCATCCATTTTCCATTCAGAAGAAAGCTATCAGATGAAACTTCCCATTGTTGATTCTGCCTATCCCACATTCATTGCCTCTTATCCCAATGGCTGTAGTCACCTGACTTTCCTCAATGTAGCGCAAGGTAAAGCAGGAAAGTCTTCCTTAGATGGTACCAAAATAGATAGATGTTCAGCCATCAAAACTTCAATGGCTTACTATGCTCTTTGCTAGCTATTTGAAACAAATTGCTTATAAAAGTTACCTAGTGTCCAGAAGGGTGGCAGGTGTATTATGCCATCATATACAATGGTGAAAAAAGTAAGGTTCTACATTTAGGCAAGAAAAAACAAATGCACAGGTATAGTATAGGGGGTACCTTGCTCAATAGTAGTAACTGTGAGAGGGACCTTAGAGTCCTAGTGGACAATCACTTAAATATGAGCCAGCAGTGTGCTGCAGCTGCCAAAAAGGCCAACACAGTGCTGGGCTGCATTAACAGAGGGATAGAATCAAGATCACGTGAAGTATTAATACCACTTTACAATGCCTTGGTAAGGCCACACTTGGAATACTGCATCCAGTTTTGGTCACCACAATGTAAAAAAGATGT
>NW_015386317.1:5830-55832 GCF_001527695.2 Protobothrops mucrosquamatus
GGACAAGAAGCAACGGGTGGAAACTAATCAAGGAGAGAAGCAACCTAGAACTAAGGAGAAACTTCCTGACAGTTAGAACAATTAACCAGTGGAACAACCTGCCTCCAGAAGTGGTGAATGCTCCAACACTGGAAGTTTTTAAGAAGAGACTGGACAGCCATTTGTCTGAAATGGTATAGGGTTTCCTGCCTGAGCAGGGTGTTGGACTAGAAGACCTCCAAGGTCCCTTCCAATTTTTTTATTTTTATTATTATTATTATTATTATTTTTATTATTATTATTATTATTATTATTATTATTACTATTACTATTACTATTATTATTACTATTATTATTACTATTATTATTTTAGTATAACAAGCTCAGACATATACAAAGCATAATCCCACGTGGGTCATGGCTTCTAGTCACAGGTAAAATGAAACTGCCAGGCCTCTCCTTTTGCTAGATGTAGAAAAGAAATTCTTTTTTTTAACAAAGGTAGAATTCAGGGGAAGACTTAGATGGAGGGCAAGCAAAACTGGATTTTTTTTTCATCTCTACAGCAGTCTTTGAATTATAGCTGGAAAATTCCAGGCAACTGTAGAAGTGCAAGGTGATTGAAGCACAGACACTGTTTACCTCTGAAAAAGAACTGCTCTTTTTGTAGAAAAAGATAAAACTCTACCTGGGAGTTTGCACTATATTACTTATTCTTGTTTTCTATGCTAAATTCTCACAATCTCTCTCTCTCTCTGCATGTGCTTGTGATGACTTAAATGTTTGGTATCCCTCTTATATCTTCAGTTCTGTGCATGAGACTATATATTTTTTAGAGTTTGTGATCAATAATGAAAATAATTTGAAATAGTTCTGGTATTTTTATGGATATTTTGGCAGAAAAATCTTCATTTGTAACAGACCAACCTTTTCCTATGTTCTGTTTGGAACACGGTGCTTTCTTTTGATTTTTTTTAAAACAAAATTTGCCAACTGTTGTTTCTTGTGGTTGGGGCAGTTCTGCAAAGTATCTGTTCACTCTGAATGTTTGGCTAATAATACAGTATTTAAAGTTTTAAAAGGTGCCTCTACATTGTAGTTTTTGAAAAACTTAAATTATATTTTATGTCCCGTGAAATACAATAGGTTTATCTTCTAAGCAGGATAGGAAGGGCAACATTCTCTAGCTGTTATGCCTCTAAGTCAGGGGTGTCAAACTGCCGGCCCGGAGGCCGGATGCGTCACACCAAAACAGCGCCCACCCCATTGCCGGCAATGGGGGAAAAGTCGTGATACGTCACGACATGTCACGTGACATTGCAAGTTTGACACCCGTGCTCTAAGTTATATAAGTGATTTTATTGAAATATTTCCAAGTTTATTGACCTCCCCCTGGAAAATAATGACAGAGAACAATGAGTTAAACCCAAACCTGACGAGGGTGCAAAAAGTGTGCTAGGGTTTTTGGGACAGGAGATTTGGGGCTCATGAGCTTTCTGTCCTTTGGCCTTAAGATATATATTAACAGTGCTTTTTTTCTAAAAAAAAAAAAAAAAAAGGTGCCAGAACTCACACACATCATACAACCCGCCTTGCCTACCCTACAAGGTTCCATCCAAAAAAGATGCCGGAACTCCGTTCTGGGCGTTCTATGAGAAAAAAGCCCTGTATATTAAATATATAAAGCCATGGCATTTGCTAAAAACGTCATTTGCATGTATGTCATTAAATTGGTACTATAGCAGTTTATTATGCATGCCACTTCAGCAAAAAAAAAAAAAAAGGAAACTGGGTGGAATATGAGTGGGAGTTATTTTCTCAGAAGAACCACCTCTAAATCTAGACACTATTAACAAATCCTGATAAGAAAATTACTGCTGCTATAACTATATTACAGTCCATAAACATATGATAAAATTCAGATTTGCTATGGAGGTAGATGCAGAACAGTGCCTTCAATATACACTACAAAAAATGAAGGCATACTGCTTATCAGATTGCTTCCATAGTATTCCTTTCCTCATAAATTCTTGTGCTTACTTAATTACTTTTTACAGACAACCCAGACGTTGCCAAACCAGTGAGTCTGGATGTTTTCTGTCTCACCCTCCTGTTCTTTTTCAAACTTGACCATGGCACTTTTTATGGGAGAAGATAAATAAAACTTTAAATAACTGAAGACAGGGCCATCTTGATCTCTATGACCCAAATATGCTATTGAAAGGCTCAGAGGTTGGTTACTCTGCAAAAGAAAGGAAATTATTGATTAAATAAACCCTAACCCTTTCCAGTTTGACGGGGATGGATGCTCTTTGAGGGTAGTCTGAGCATGGGGTGGGGAGTCTTTGAAGGCTATCTGCATGAAGAGTTAAAACAGCGAATGATCTTTGTGCCCATGGTGAAAATCATCGATGAAGGTGGCCATTTTGAATAACCGACTTTGTGTTTCAGGCTGGGACACAATACTGAGATGGCTTGGTTCACATGTAGAGGTTACTTTGGTTGGATCAGGATGGAGGTAGTGCATACATCTTAGTTCTCCTTGATCTCTCCTACCAATGGAGATGCACTCTACATGGAACTACCCTTGAAAGCCATGTGGAAGCTTGAATTGGTCCAGAATATAGCAGTGCAAGGAGTTGTAGGCATACTGCAGTATGCTCATGTAAACACTACAACTTTGTGCGGTGCACTAGCTCCCTGTAAGTTTCTGGATACAATTCAAGGTGCTGGTTATAAAGCTTTTCATGGCACAGGCCCTGATTAATTGCAGGACTATCTATCTCCAGTTATCTCTGCTCATTCCATGAGATCTGGCAGACTGAACATGCTGAGATTCCCTTCTAGAAAACAATGTTACCTGGCAGGATGCAGAAGACATGTTTTGTTGGTCCTCTGAAAAGTCCTGAAAATGAGGCATTGGGCCAGAATATGGGATAAGCCCATCCAGAATGAAAGGTCTTGAATGAGATATGTGTTTGATGGCCTCAGTTACTTTATTATTAAATTATTCTGGATTTTTTTATTGTTCCAGATGTTCATGAGTTTGTTTGCTTCCTTGGTTTTTTTGTTGTTGTTATGCTTCTGCAAACTGCAAGTTGTTCAGAGCTGTTTTGCTAATTAGGTGGCTTTATGAATCAATTGGAAAAATAGACAGACAGATCCAAGCAATACTCTTTATAGTTTTACTTACCCTGTGAGCTTAATAAACTGGAACAGAATTATAGAAGTGTGTTCCGAATATCTCACTGGGATTGAGGAGCCTTAAAAAGGAGGTGGGGTGATATAGTACCCTCTTGGTTCTTATGACAAGGTGTCCCCAAGACTCTCTCCAGTTGTAATGAGAAACTGCTGTCAAAATCCATCAACTGTATCTGTGATTTCATTCCCAAGTGGAAATTCTGGGAGGATTTATGGTATCTCCTGCAGTTCTTTTAACTGTAGCAAATGCTGATCTATGCTTTCAGAGGTAATGCCTCTTTGTTTAATGATGAATAAGACATTATCATTTGTTCTGGTTATGGTGAGCCCCTTAGAGCAGGGGTCTTCAAAGTTGGCCCTTTTATGACTTGTGGATTTCAACTCCCAGAATTCCTCAGCCAGGCACTCTTCCAACACTGCCAGCAGGATTATGCCACTGTATACTTCTGGATTCTCACCCAACCACCCTGTGAGTAGTGAGTAGTTGATGTGATCTAGAAATGGCTGTTGAGAAAACCTTGCACATGACTTGCCTAACCCCGCCTCCATGTCCTTTTTTTTAAGTGCTGAACTAGAAGGGGCTCAGTCTGGCATTTGTTTCAGGATGCTTCTGTTGATGACTCTGTTGTGGTGAATAAGGGATTATGAAAACAGAAAAATGCATGTATTTTGCTAGACAAAAACTGGTGACTGTTATCATGAGAACAAGATGGCTGCTCAGCCTCAGAAAAAATGAGAACTGGATTTATATGATTTAATGGTAAACTTATGAGGGGCCAAGTACTGTGTGTGTATGTCGAAAGTGAGATAGCAAATATCTAATGTTCTTACAAAAAGGTAGCTGTGTTTCTTCTCTCCAGCTGATTTGAACAGCATTGCATCAGTATGAGGCTGGGACAAAAAAAATGTCTCCCACAAACTGATGGCAGCAACAGGTCAAGACCTCGCTGGGAGCAACTGTCTGGGATCCATTTATCACCTCCACAATCCCCCACATGTATGGAGCCTTTGTCCCACTCTCCTCCTTTTCTCGGACTTGTCCTGTGACCTCTTCCCCTTCTCCCCCTCTTAACCTGCTATGCGGGACTTTGGAATCCTCTGGCTTTCTCTTCCCAGCCTTGCTTTTCAAATAAACAGAAATTGAGAAGCCTCCCAGCATGGTAGCCTATAAATCACAGCTGCCACTTTTGATTTGGGAAGAAGTGCAGGGAGAGATGATGCAAGGACCTGAGGTTACTAAGGAGAAGAGGCTGAGTTAGAAGTGGAGAGAAAATGTAGCCTTATGCAGACACTCCAAATGTATAAAACTGGGGAGGGTGAGAAGGAAAAGGGAGGGAATGAGGGTGAAGCCAGCCAGATTGTCAAAAGCTGCTTGAATAGGTCAACTCCTATGGATTTATCTAGTAAGCTTGCCCAATGGGGAAAGATGTGCATCAGATGAACCACAGTAGGCGTTGCCTACATCTTGTCAACGGATACAAAGGGCAGGTTCTGCAGATTTACCCACATGCCTCTTCTCTGAAGATACTGTAACTTCTAAGCAGTGTTTATTAACTTTGACAACCTTAAGATATGTGGACTTCAATTCCCAGGATCCCACAGCCAGCTTTGAAGTCCACACACGTTAAGGTTGAGAAACACTGTTCTAAAGAGACAGGCAGGTTACAGTGAAGTGGACCAAATCCCATCAGCATGGACAAAATGAGCACTATTCCCACAGGCTGGATATCTCAGTTGAAGAGGTCGAAATAGGCATCCAATCTTGACATTACCTAATTGTGAATGTAATCACAGAATAGCAAACAAGACTGACATGAGATGAAACTAAGAAGTAACAATATTATATAAAGATAGAAGGAGGGGGGACAAGATTTTGATTATGTCTCTGTGAAGTGGTCAATTGCAAGTTTTAAGTTTTGTAAGTTTTGTAAGTTCTAGGTTTTAGCTGACAGGTCTCCTGGTTGTTCTACAACATTCCTCTTTAGCATCTGGCTCTGGCAATGCCAGTCAGAGCTGGACTTATACAGGAGAATATTTTGTAGCTCAGGGTAGAAATGAGGGGTCCTTGGTGCTCTCGGAACTTGATTGTTTTATTGCAGACGTTTCATTACCAAATGAGGTAACATCATTAGTGCTAGTAAGGAATAGGGTTTGCTAACAGTAAATAGCCCAACCAAAGAACCTTCAAGGCCTCTCCCACCAACACTGATAGGGCAAGCCACTAGACTAGAATATAAACTGAGAGTAAACCCCACTCCTTACTAGCACTGATGATGACAGAGTACCAAGGACCCCTCAGAGCTGGAATTAAAGGGAAAGTATAGTTTAATTGTGAAGGATATGGTTTGTGTGCACACGTTTCAAAATTAGTTCCTGACACCTCTACGTAAGGCTGCTAATTCCCCATAAAAGAAATCTGAAATGGTAACTGCCAATCTCCATTAACAATATTTTGCAGACAGACAATTGCAATCAATATTTGTTTGTTTGTTTATATTTCATATTTCTTAACCACCCATTTCCCTGGGAGGGAGAGCTTCCCATGTTCTTAATTAGTTCAAAGCAGCTTGGCTGTTGGGAACTTTTGTCTTATCCTGAGAATTGCACATCAATCCTGAAGGATGCAGGAGTAATCAAGAGCTGTTGTTTGGCTACATGCTTCCTCTAGTTCAGGGGAGTCAAACTGCCAGCCCGCAGGCCAGTTTCATCATATGGAGGCCACGCCCATCCCAGCTCTGGCAATGCAAAAAAAGTGATATGTCGCGACACGTCATGTGACGCGGCGAGTTTGACGCCCGTGTTCTAGTTCTTCTAACTTGTGGTACCCTTTAGCTCAGGGGTGTCAAACTGCCGGCCTGCAGGCCGGACGCGTAACAACAAAACTGCGCCCACCCCATTGCTGGCAATGGGGAAAAAGTTCCGATATGTCACGCGATGTCACGTGATGTCGTGAGTTTGACATGTCTGCTTTAGCTAAACTATATAAGAAGAGAGATTGCGAGAGCTGGGCTGGGTGATGTAGCTGGATGGTTCTAGCCAATTTTTTTCCAGTAGATTCAACAGCAGAACTGCTTGAAATACAACTCCCAAGTCAAGTGCCCTTAAAGCTTAATTGATATGTTCTTGAAAGCAATGATGGGCAGGCAGCAAAATTGCTGTTTCTGGGAAACAACTGTGTGTCTGTGTTGGGGGTGGGAAATGAAGCTATCCACTCTTTCGAGGAAGCAGCTGAAACATCAGAAAGTTGCTTTGCTAGCAGACTTCTTTTAGCCAAGGCTGTATTACTAGGAGGGAGAATGTGCAATTACAGAAGACAAGCACAACACTGAGCAGATGTATGGCAAAGTACAACATTGGCTTGGACTGTGGCCATTCATTTTTGCCCTCAGTTTGTTGTGTTTAAGAGAAGGGATTATGGGACTCTCTCAAGTGTTGTCAGTTCTGTTTTTGGGATATGAGTGAAGCTGGAGTTCCACAAAACAAGCATCAATTGAATAGTTGTGTGGAAAAGGAAAAGTCCTTCTGCTCCACCAACTTCTCAGAAAGCAGCTGTGTATGATGTAAAACAAAATGTTTTTATTGAAGAGAAGAGAAAGCTGTACGCCAAGAATGTACAAACCCTACATTCAGAACAGTGTGGGACTCTGTTTTCAGAGCTCTGAGAAGTGGAACGTACATAATTCTAGTTGCAAGTTTTAATAAATTGCAGCTGATGGAGGTGAAAGGATAGTGGTGGAAACTGAACATAAGATGTGGCTTAATAAATGAATAATGAATCCCTGAATACTCACAGAAAGAAGGATAAACAGAACTTAATTTATCCCTCCTTTTAGATCCAGGAATGGGGAACTAGATATTGTTGATCATCAGTTCCATCTTAACAGAATAACAGAGTTGGAAGGGACCTTGGAGGTAATAATAATAATAATAATAATAATAATAATAATAATGATGATGATGATGATGATGATGATGATAATGATGATGATAATAATAATGATGATGATGATGATGATGATGATGATGATGATGATGATGATGATGATGATGTTGGAAGGGACCTTGGAGGTCATCAAGTCCAACCTCCTGTTCAGGCAGGCAACCCTATACCATTTCGGATAAATGGCTGTCCAGTTTCTTCTTAAAAACTTCCAGTGTTGGAGCATTCACCACTTCTGGAGGCAGGTTGTTTCAATGGTTAATTGTTCTAACTGTCAGGAAGTTTCTCCTTAGATCTAGGTTGCTTCTCTCCTTGATTAGTTTCCATCCATTGCTTGTCTTTCCCTCAGATGCTTTGGAGAATAGCTTGACTCCCTCTTCTTTGTGGCAGCTCCTCAAATATTGGAACACTGCTATCATGTCGCGCCCCCCCCCAGTCCTTCTTTCCATTAAAGTAAACATACCCAATCCCTGCAATCTTTCCTGACTCTGTGCATGCTATGTGGTTGCTAGAAGGTACAGTTTTCTATAACGACATCTGCTTTATAGGTGAAAATAGAAGGCTTTTTGAGAGGAATGGATTGGACTCATCATGAAGCTAGACCTGGGATTCCCTCCCCCACCCCCATCTCTGTAATCTTACAGGCTATCCATTTGACCATTTAATTCTTTCCTTTAATCCAGCATTCCCTCAACCTACAGCCCTCCAGATGTGTTGAGTGTCAGCTTTCACAATACCCCAATCAGCAAACCCCAAAGTTGAGAAAGTTTCCTTTAATCTTCTCCCAGAAGCATTTAAATACAAAGAACTAAGCACAGCACCTGCTACCACAATGCTGTCTTTCATGTTTCCTGACACCATCAAGATGTTCCCTTCACTTTTGTTTTCCCAAAACTGTCACCGCTTGTCACATTCTCCTGCTCGCACCCGTGATCTAAAAACCTTTCTGAACCTGAAGGAAGACTATGCTGCCTCATTCTTCTGTTAGTTGTCATCCTACCTCTTTCTTGTTTAGCTTCAGTTATTATTGTTATTATATTCTTACTGCCACAGAGGGAGGAAAACTCTCAGACATATGACTAAAACTGAATTCAGAATTCGTTTCGCTTCTCATCCAAGAAGCTTCTTCAGTTCAGAAGTGAACAGAAATGAAGTTCTTCAGAACTGAAGGAGCTTCTTGGATGAGAAGCAAAATGTTTTCATGCCAAAGCAAAGAAAGTCCAGTTGTCTTTTGAAAAAGCACCTTCTGGACAATGACCTAGATGACAATGACTGAGAATCTCCATAGATATTTGATTCCTACTTGCAGAGTTTCCACCATTGTGATAAAATTCTGCTCAATTGCTGTTGCATCAGAAAGTACTGAATCTAACCAAAATTTAGCAGAAGGGTTACCTCCAACACCTTAACAGTCTGTCTTCAATTTGCCTTGCTATTTGCTTTATACCAGGGGTGTCAAACTGCCGGCCCACGGGCCGGTTTCATCATACCGGAGCTGCGCCCACCCCATTGCCGGCAATCGCAAAAAAGCTCCGATACGTCGCGTGACGTCGCAAGTTTGACATGTCTGCTTTATACCATGCATGTCAAACTTGCCACATCAGATCTTTTTGAATTGCTGGCAATGGGGTGGACGCGGCTTCAGTATGATGAAACCGGCCCATGGGCCAGCAGTTTGACACCCCTGTTTTATACGGAACCATGTAATGTGGCTGTATTTTAATTTAGGCCTCAGACTCTAACTCGTGCATACCTGGTGCACTTTCTAAACTAAACCCATTGCTGAGTGCAGGGAAGGGAAACCCCAGCCTCCTTGTAAGTGAACCAACTCCACAGTGGATGAATGTTTGCAGACTCAGTCCCTGCTAAGCATGAAGGCCACTCTGTTGAAGGAGAAGATGTAGAGGGGTTGAAGGAGATGCCAGATGCCCATTTGGCAAAAAGAGCCCAGGAAGCTGCTAGATTACGGTATCTTCTTCACACTGGCACAAACAAATCCTCCCTCCTTCTATGCTGCCAGCCCTTGGCAAAAGTCACTGCCTTCCCAGGGAAGAGAGCTCGTTTCTCAAGCCGCACAATCAGGAAAGGCAAAAGAGAGCCACAGGTTAGCCAAGGAAGGTGCTGGTTATACATCTGGTGAGAAGGTATTGAAACTATTGGTGAGAGACCAGGAGAGAGAGAGAGAGCATCTCAGATTATGGCCCCTGGCAAATACCTCCAGGGTTCAGCATTCAGTTTCTCTGACTTCTTAGTCTGGTCTACTGAGGCTCCAGAGTCTGTTTTTGCTTTCCATCCTCTTCCGTGGATGCTGAAGGGAATGGAAAAAAATAAGCTTCACCAAGTTCTCTGAATATTTAGAGAATCCAACACTGGCTTTCAGTAAACTTCCCAGCTCTCTGCCTACACTCTGCCCCACTAAGGAAGATGGAAGTGCTGCTTCTATAACTATACTTATGGGTCATTGAGCATATTTGTAAGATAGTATGGTATGGTATGGTATTGGTAAGGGCATGGTGGTGAAGAGGCTCGCCTCCCATTCAGAAGGTTGAGAGTTCAATCCTAGGTAGCAGCAGATGTTTCTCTCCTAGGGTGCAAAGAAAAATATCTGCTGTGAACTCCACGTGGTGTCAGGAAGGGCATCCGGCCAGTAAATGCTCAATTCCCTCCAGTCACCCTGATTCTATCCTGAATTAAGAGATTATAGGGTTGTAAAAAGGGAATTTAATGGTATGATATTGGTATACCTTTGCTTGGTATAGTTTTATGTACTTTATAATTTTCCTATACATCAGAAGCCTTTGTAGGGATGTACCTAAAGTGCATTCTTGTGTTGTCACAAATACAACAAATGGGTATTTGACTCTTGGTTCACATTCGATAGAATGAAGGCTGTGTTCATCATTTAGAAAAGACATAAAATATAGAACAGGGGTCCTCAAACTTGGCCACTTTAAGACTTGTGGATTTCAACTCCCAGAATTCCCCAGCCAGCACTTTAAGTCCACAAGTCTTAAAATGGCCAAGTTTGAGGACTCCTGATATAGAAGTTGTAAAGTACAGGCTGTCCTCAACTTACCACTGGTCGCTTAACCATTTGCAGTTACAACAAACATCAAAAAATCTACTTAAAACTCATCTTTGACGTTACAATTGCCTCACATACACATCCCTGTAGTCACATGATTGCATTTCATAGTCTTGGTAACCAGCTTGCATTTACGTGGTTGTATAAATGTGGTCACATGATTTGTGACCATTTTTGGCTGTTTTCCAGCAGAAAATGGCAAAAAACCCACCCATTGGATATGCTGCAAGAGCTTAACAACTATGTGGTTCACTTAATGACCATGATGACTTGCTTTATGACTGTCATGAAAACAGTCATAAAATCAAGTCCAGTCACGTGTATGCAATGACAACTGAAATTCCATGTTTCATTTGTGGTCATAACTCGATGACTACCTGTTGATGCTGCCTCTACAATAGTTAAAAAAAATAAACCTTAAAGGAAATCCAATTGATATCTCTGTAGATCCAGACTAACAAGGTTTCTTTAGTAGGGATACCACATTCAACAAATGTATAGTAGCTTCTGCATTTCATTGCATACAACCTGCTAAAGAGAAATATTTTATTCTCACAACAATCCTGTGAAATATGCTTAAAATGAATTGTTCCTGGGACTGTAAACTTAAATGTCTACATCCAAGTTCAAGAATGTAGCCTGGTACTTCTAGAGCAAATTCTTAGGTGTTTTGTTTTTTTTACAAGAGTCTCTGAAGCATATTCCAGCAGCAATTACTATAGTTTTTAAAACACTCGGTTATATTTTAAAGACTAGGCACCAATCTAGAAAAAGAACCTTCCCTTACAAGTGAACCTTAGCGAAAACTAGCCCATGCTCTGGGGCTAAAATGATGCCTTGTTCTCATGGCCCCCACTGCTCTGTTTGTTCTGCAGCTGGGCATGTTTTGCAGGGTGAAAAGCAGTGGGCTAAAGCTGTGTAAATCATGGCTGGGATGAGACCAAGGCCAGTATCCAAGCGACAAGGGATAAAAGTGCCTTTTTCCAGGGCATTCCACTCATGCTGTAAATAGCTAATAAACAGAGTTTAATGAATAGTAAATAAATCTTGTGTGGGCTGATGGCAGCACTTCTGTTTCTTTGGTCCTATGTAGTGTCTCTGTTGACCCTTGTATCCTGGCTGAACTAATTTTATGTGCACATGCTGTGTAGTAGCCTTTCCCTTCCATCTCTTCATTTTTCTTGTGTAATATTCAAGTCAGCCTATGACTTTTTTTTCGGCTGTGTTTGCCAACCAGCAGCCCTGCTGATTTTTTTTTTAAAAAAAAAATATTGGAAGTATTGGACTGGTTCTGTTTTCCTTGTCCCATACCACATGTAGACCAAATAATATACTGTTTTAATGTGAGGCCAGGAGAAGCTACCTCCAGGGAAGACAGCTTCTCCTCCAAACAGATTTTCAAATGAGGGGTAGCCCTTTCTCCCCTTTCCATGGGGCTCCTTAAGACCCACATGTCTTGAGAGAAAGCAGTAGAATTATCAGCTCCTAAAGGGACTGTTCTTGTCTTTTGTAACTTGTCTATTTGCTGTAATATTAAATTGTGAACCACAACAAAGGCTTTGACAGAAAGGCAGTACAAAATCTCAGAAATAATGTGAACCAGCAAAAAAATTGGTTACACTCTAGTACAGTGATGGCGAACCTTTTAGAGACTGAGTGCCCAAAAGCTGGCCCCACCGCCGCTCTGCCCCCACCCCATCCCCGCCCCCACCCCACCTGCCTGTAGCGCCACTCACCACCTCCAGGGACCACTGCAGATTGCCCAGGCAGCCCAGCAGCGCCATGGTGGCCACACCCTCTGCCCGCGCCCCACAGCATCAACTGTGCACAATGGAGCGTGAGGGCAGAGTCTTGTCTACGCTGCCTGGCTGCCATGTCCTTGGCTGCGCTGCGCTGCTCTGCGTGGGCCATGCTCGGGGGCGACTCTCCTCCAGGGGGGCTGCTGGTGAGGAGGGGGTCATGGGGGAGGCGAGGCTGGGGCAACAGCACGTGTGCCCACAGAGAGGGTTCCGAGTGCCGCCTCTGGCACGTGTACCATAGGTTCGCCATCACTGCTCTAGGATGTTTTATTGTTTTCAGAGTGACAGTACAAGTGGGCAGGTAAGGCCAGCCTGGATTGTGAGTCAGCACACAGTGTCGGTATCAGTGGGAGCAGACCAGCAGGCTCTCGAGAGGACCAGCCCATGTCCTCTGATTGCTGTCAGATCAGCTATTTGGAACAGTGGCCATTATGCCAATTGCACCCATCTTGCATCATGCACTTAAATGGACTGGAGCCTGTTGGACTGCTACATCTTTTGTTCTGGCTCTGAGATTTTTTTTTATCTCTATTATTAGTGAAGTAATAGAATAACTCTGATGGATTTTAGATTTGTGGGTTGGAAGGTTTTTGGGAGGAGGAATTTGTGGGTTTGTGTTAACTGTTCACTTCTGCCTTAATGAGATTTGGGGGTTGCAGCGTTTAACACCATCTTCCAGTCCCTTGTGCTCTCCCCCCTATGCCCTGGTTTCCATGTGTGGTTAGCCCATAATAAAACTCTACAACTTAATTATGGATGAGAGAGCCAACCTTGCATGCATTGGTAAAACGTGACTTGCTGCAGTGGGAAGACTTCTTTTCTTAAAAATACGCCCAGCTGGGTTCTGTCTGTGGCATCAGCTGTACTTCCAGGGAAGTGTGAGGCTGTGGATGTGAATGTAGCTATGGCTATCCGAGAAATCCCGAGGACTTCTAGAGGCACTGTTCTGGAGATAGCTGGCTGGGAGACTCTGAAGTTGGGCTATACAGATCAGAAGGGATTGTGATGGTGTACCAGCTTCCCTACCTCATAGCAACATTTCTATCTGAGCTGTTTAAAGCTATGGTTGTGTTAGCAATGGAGTGGTCCAGACCTATGATACTAGGTGTGTGTGGGGGGGGTGGGATTTCCATTTTCCTTCCTTGGGCGGGGATGTGGAGGCTGCTCAGGAGCTAGTGGCAACCATGGCCCTGACCCACATTGGGGCTTACATATTAAATCTGTTTTTTTTTATCTTGGAGAAGAGAATTGTGTGATCTGGAATTAGGGATCTGATGGTTTGTTTCCTATTATAGGCAAATCATTTCTGTTTGGCCTTGGAATTGTTTGCAGTTGCATGCTGCTGCATGGAGATAGGACTATTCATCTGGTCAACCCAGGGACCTGGTGGACTCTTCAAACTTTAGAGGGAGTTTGTTGTTGTCTCTGGGGCTCTGCTGCACAGTTCAACCTAGCCTTACAGGACACTTGGAGTGAAATGGTTGAGAGACTTAGATTGGATTGTACCTGCATGGACTCTTTATGTCTCTTGATTGTGGAAGGCCACCTGGTTTTTCAGAAGAACATAGGCATAAGAGATGTCTAACGCAACACTAGAGGAAAATAAAGAAAAATCTGATCAAGCAAAAGTTAGAATCTTTCCTAAGGATTACACTGCTGTAATAAGGATTACAAAAAAATATTTTTTTATTCTTACCACATCTATGGAATGCTGGAGAGTGACTATGTTTCAATAATTTCAGAATGGGACAACTCGCTGCAATCAACTCTCTGTGGCCAACTTGTCATGTCCAACTCACTGTGGGACAACTTGCCATGGCCATCATGCCATGGAACAACTTGCCACAGAACAATTTAACAATTCAATTTCATTATTTAAATAAATAAAAATTATTTTAATTTTTGTCATTTACATTTCATTCTGTCTCTCCTTCTGCATCCTTTCTTTAATGATTCTATTCCACCATGTCTTTGATATTAGTGTAGCTCTCATTCCACAGCAAGTTGTCCTGCAACAAGTTGACCATGGTGAGTTGGCTGCAGTGAGTTGGCTGTGATGGGTTGGCCATGGCGAGTTGGCTGTGGCGAATTGTCATAAACCCCAGTAACTTGGTCCCTTAAAACAGACATCAATATTTACAGGACCACTGTGAGAACTAGTTTAAGCAGCTGTTGTATAAAATCACCCAGAGTTGTTGAAGTCTGAAGGAGATGAAGCCTAAATATACATGTCCAAAGTAGCTGCCTGAGGTACAATTTTGTCTGGAAAGAGCTTGAATTTTCTAATTTTGATATAGTGAACAAGATACATAGAGCTCTGGATTTGCCCATATGTGTTTTAGATCCATGTTCCTCTTGGCTGGTCAAGGCCTTCCAGGAGGTTACTTGTAATTGGATCATTGTGGTGGGCAATATTTCTTTGAGAGAGGATTTGGTTCTGCCTGCTTTGAAAGGTAGTGCTCTTCCCTCTTCTCAAGAAGCCAGAATATACAGAACTGATTTTCATTTAGTCTCCAGCCTTCCCATTTTAGAGAAGGTTGTTGAGGTTGGTGTGCAACTCCAAAGAGCCTGAAGGGATGGATTAGCTGAACTCTTTTCAGTTGGGTTTAATATCTGGCTTTAGTACTGAGATTGTATTGATCAGTGCTTGTTGATAAACTTTGATAAGAGTAGGATGGTGGTTGGGCATCTATCTGGCTCTCCTTCATTTCATGGTGGCCATAGGTACCATCTATCATAGCATTCTCTTGGACTGGCTTAGAGGATTAAGAATGGAATGCATGTTGTTACAATGGTTCTCTCCTTTCTCCAGGAATAGGTCCAACTGATATTGGGGAGAGGGAGAATCTAGATCTAGACTCCAATTCTCTTGGTTGTTTCAAATCTCTGTTTAGTATCTATGTGAAGCCACTGGGCAAGTTGACTTTAGTTGACTTGAGATGAGATATAATGAGTCTGAAGGTCATACCCCAACTGTACATCTCTGCCCTGGGTAGACCAAGTAATGTTGTCAGGGTGCTTTCTTAGTTTGAAACTGGAAGGAGAAGAACAGGCTTCAAATCAACACTGGCAAGATAAAAGGGTTTGGGGGGGAGAGTTGTGACATCCCAGCTATAGATACATTCCATTTTTAATTCTGAAGGGGATTTACACTCCTCCAGACAGAGTTAGTACACAATGTGGCAGTTCTCTTGGAATTATGGCTCCTGCTGAAGAAGCTGGTGGCAGCCATGGCTAGAAGGGCCTTTGCACATATCCCAAACCAAGCTTGTTTATTTATCAGTTTGCAAGATGGAGAGATCTGCAGTATTTGTAATTCTGGCACATGGCCAGAATTTCCTTTTTAATTGTTTTGAGTTGCTGCTGTTTTTCGTTTTCATTTACTGGCAGCTGCCCAGAGTTGTAGTAGTAAGTTAGGAAGTCATATAAATCAAACACATAAGTACACTCACCCATCTCTCAGCTCCTGATATTCTCCCAAAGTATTTGGGGTGAGTGTGTGGAATCACTGGGCCACAATAACACGTGTTTTGTGGGTTTGTAAGGTTCTACATTTAGGTAAGAAAAATCAAATGCACAGGCATAGAACAGGTGATACTTGGCTCAACAGCAATAAGTGTGAGAGGGATTTTGGAGTCCTAGTAGACAATCATTTAAATGTGAGTCAGCAGATGTTGTGGGTGCTCCAACACTGGAAGTTTTTAAGAAAAGATTGGATAACCATTTGTCTGAAATGGTATAGGGTTTCCTGGCTGAGCAGGGGGTTGGTCAAAAGGCCTCCAAGGTCCCTTCCAACTCTTGTTATTCTGTTATTGTGGGATGATGTTGATGATGCTGTAGTCCACCTTTTAAAGAAGGTAACTTACAACCATCTGTCATTGGGATACAGTGTTATGGTTCTGTGTGCAAATATTTTATTACTAGATGGTCCTGTAACAAGTGTGAAAGTAAGGATATCTGTGTCTTTATTCAAAATCTATCTGTGGCTCATGTCACCTATTCAACTTATTACCAACACTTCCCTAACTCCTATTGCTGAAAATGGTCCCAATCTCCATTTTGGGAAGAACATTTCTCCATTTGCAAATATGTGCATGGCTCAAGGGTCACTATTTATGAAGAAGTTTAATGACAGGAAACAGAGGACAACAGACAACAGAGGAGGAAACAATGGGTTTTCCAAAACGTAAGCAGAAGCAGAAGTCTATGCAAAGCCCTCAAGAGTGTTCCTTGATACAAACAGCACAGCTGAGCAGAGCTGTTATCCCCAAATGGCTATGCTGCAGGATGATTTCAGGTCATTATCTCCTGGATAAGTATTGGGGATGGGGAAGGAGGGGAGAGTTATTCCTCTATCTCCTACACAAACGCATATGCCAGAAAAGATCAGCCATCTTGCATGAAGCATGCCTTCCCCTCCCTCCCACTCTGTCTTTGGCAGGGAGTCTCTTTGAGATGACAGCTGTGGGAAAAAAGGAAAACGTTTTCAAATGTGGAAGGGCAGAAGCAGCTGAAGACACCACAGATTGTTAAGCTGCAGTATAATTTTCGTGGCTGGGTCTGATTTTGCAGAAAAAATAAGAGGAGGATACAGTAAAGCAGACATCTGTTGGCAGGAATGCTTGAAATTATATGACTGACTGACATAAAAGCAAAGTAAACTAGATGTCTTTCCCTAGTCAGTAGCTTCTATGAGTGCTACTGAACTGTCTGGGTAGGGCCTTTAACTTCTGAATTCTGCTTAGCCCAGAGGTGAGGGTTCATGAGCGGCATTCAGGAGGATTGTAATAGATTTTTAAACGTTTGTTATGATAAGTTAAACTCAGTTTTTTTAAAATGTTGCTAAGCTTGTGAATTAGTTTTCCACCTTTTTTCTTAGTAGAGGTTTGGGGAGGGGGTGTTTCTGTGAACCAACAACAAGATTAAATGGTGGCTGTTACATTGTTATTTATTTTGGAAGGGGGCCTTAAATTAAAAAGAACAAGGAAAAGAAAAATAAAACAATTGCAAAAGAAAACAAATGGGGGAGGAGCAAAACAGCACAAAACGCTGTAAGAGCTTCTCAAGGACGCATATATTTATATGTCTCTGGCATCTTGAGCAATGTTTGATCTTCTACTAGGTGCAGAACTTGTCTCCCAGTTGATGTCAGGGTAGTTAAAATTCCCCATTACTATTGTGGTTTTCTTCCTACATACCTTAGTTAACCAATTAGCAAAAAGTTCATCTATTTCCTGTGTTTGGTTGGGTGGCCCATAGTTTACACCTACGGCAATGTAATTCTTTTTTTCTTTTATATTGATCCAAATGTGTTCAATGTGGTTTTCATCATTGTTCTGCTGTATTTCTGTAGAGATGCAATTATTTCTTATATCTAGCGCAACTCCACCTCCTCTTTTATTAGGTCTGTTTTTTTAAAAACAATTTAAATCCCTGTGGCATATAGCAATCTATCCACAATCTTTGGCATATCTGTCGAAATGTTAGTGAAGGAAAATATTTTTGCTATTTCGACAGATGCTAAACAGTTGCTGCACTAGCACTGTCTTCTTTGACATATAGATTTAAATTCATTTTTAATCTATAATTTTTTCCAAAATATATTTAATAAAAGCGGTATACTTATTACTTGTCCAAACCTAACTCCAGTGAAAATATTTAGTTTATTCATGGAGACCACAAAGGTTATTGGGTGTGGGGGAACTGTGATATGACAATATTTGAGAATCTTTGGTTTAAGCCTTCACTTTTTATTGATGCACAGAACACAGCAGTTTCTTCCCACTGTGCATTGCGTCAACTCTTGTAATTTCCAAAAATGGCCATGCTGACAGTGAATTATGGAAGCGAATGTTTAACTGGTTTGAAAAGGCCATCCTCCAGTTCAACATGCCCAATAAGAACAGGGTTTGTAATGCTTTTCCACAACAAATCTTGCCAAACCAGTTCATTCGTGGCTTGTCTGTTGCTACTCCTTTAATCAATATCCTCATAAAATGTAACCAGTGGATCAATTTTCTTCTGTCAAGTCTAAGATGGTAAAAGAAAAAAGACTTTACCATTTTCCACTTTTATGTTCAATTATGTTCTCACCACCCCACCCCATATTTCTGGGGTACAGGCACAGCTCATCATTTTATTGCTCCATTGGTGAATCTGAACAAGAAAGAATGATTCTTTCTAAAACACAATTGTACCTTTATTTCTCTCACTTGCACTTTAGGGGGAAATGTCAGTATTCTTGTCGATTTCATCTGGGAAATAAAAAATGATCCACTGGTTTCATACTTCCTTCACCAAACCTGCCCAGTCTTTCACTTTCAATCAGTAAACTAATTTTTTTCCAAGGGTTCCTTATTTCATGCACAGAATAGCCCTGGTGGAAATTACAACAGAGAACAGCTGTCAGCGATGGAGGGGAAGAGGCACTCCTGCCATAGTGCCCAGTAGCCAATTAGAGTGGAGTTATTTGCTTACAGTGTTGTGAAACACAACAGATAAACCAAATAATGCTCTTGAGATGGATGTCAAAAAGCATTGTGTGGTAGAAAAGTAGGGGTGGATACTGCCTTCCCTGTGGATTGAAGGTACATAGAGGGTGACATTGTGTGTTTCTACAACTGAAAAATGGTCCACGCTTTCACTGGGGCAACCTGGTGGATCATGTGGACCAGTCTTCTATCATAATAAACCTATACAGGTAGTCCTCGATTTACAACAGTTCATTTAGTGACTGTTCAAAGTTACAACGGCACTGAAAAAAATGTGAGTTCTGTCCATTTTTCACACTTATGACCTTCGCAGCATCCCCATGATCATGTGATTTACATTCAAATGCTTGACAACTTGTTCATATTTATGACGGTTGCAGTGTCCCGGGGTCATGTGATCACCTTTTGTGATCTTCTGACAAGCAAAGTCAACGGGGAAACCAGATTCACTTAACAGTCGTGTTTCTAATTTACCAACTGCAGTGATTCACTTAACAAATGTGGCAAGAAAAGTTGTAAAATGGGACAAAACTCACTTAACAAATTTTTCAGCAACATAAATTCTGGACTCCATTGTGGACATAAGTCAAGGGCTACCTGTAATACTTCACGAGTAGATTTTGAGCTACTTGACTCCAGGAGCTTTTTAATGGAGAATTCTTAGCCTCTTATATCCCACTTCTTGGGATACTTCAGATGCCCTGTATATCCAATCACTATAAAAAATAATTGGGTAGGGTCTCTTTCTATCCCAAACTCTTACTAGTTTTGCCTTAGTATATTAAAATGTTTTCTTCTGTCTTTAAAAAGTAATGTCCAGGTAAAGCAAACAAAACCTTACAAAACAAAGTTAAAGCGTGACCCTGAAGGATCCACATTGTATTTTGTACAGATCCTTTGTCAAGGACAGACAGAACCTTGGATGATAAGAGAGGCATTCATTCCAAATAATTATTTTCATGAAGCTGATTCTTCAGTGACGTTATGGCATATTAATTAATTCACTCATTCATTCATTCATTTATTGGATGCAGCAGCAGAATCTTTGGCAAATGCTTACTGGGACTCATCCACATGGCTTGCAATTCCCAATCAATCCTGGGAGTCTTATTCGGGAAATTCCAAATAGCCTTCAGACCACATCAAAAGAAAATATTACAAAGATTCCAGAATTTTCTGCGAACGAAACAACTGTACTACATGATGAAATGCACACCTTGGGACCTCTTGTGGTCTATAGTCATGGTGGCATATGCAATGCCTTGATTGCTGCCTTCACATAAATGGTTCGTTTTAGATTGCCATCTGGACAGAATCCTATAACTTCACACTGTTCCCAGAAGTTAAACAAATTATTTAATTGGCTGCATTCTGAATCCTATTGGTTTGTTTGCTTTCTTTTGTCTTTCCTAATCTTGGACACAAAGATGATTTGTGCACTAGTGAGATAAAAGAGCTTGGAATGCTGAAATAGTTGGATTCAACTAGAAATAATCCAGCTGGAAAACCAAAATGGCCCCATTTTGGCTTCATTGCTACTCTCCCTGTCACGTATTGTTTGAATTGCTGGAGCCCCTCTCCAGCTGTAATTGAGCAACCCATTATTTTCAGCCATGCAGTGAAAAGTGTGACATAGTAAAGAACACCCTACTTTTGTGCCAATGTGTTAGAAGGGGGGGGGCAGGGCTGCGACAACCCTGTCCCCATCTGATGGGAGCTGTTTTCATGTAGGCTATCTTTTCAAAACTGGTGTGAAAACCATCAAAGAGGAAAATTGGAAGTTGTGTATGAATGAGGAAGCTCCAAAATCTGTAGCTGCTCTGCCCAATTGTCCAATAGAGTTATAGTAATTATTTAGGATTAAAGCTGTGGCAGACCAATTCACATTTCTAGCCCTTGGAGTTCTCATCAGGGTTCACGGTCCCAGAATCATCTCATTAAAAAAAAAAAATAGCAGAAAAGCGGGCAACAAAAATATATGACAAGATTTTGTTCTTGCTTTGCTGGGAAAAGAATTTAAAAGAGTGAATTGAATTATCTTGTTTTTTCCTCTTCCCCTTCTGACCCAAGAGCCTGAACCACTGAGCTCTAGCTGAACATCTAGCTGTTCACCTCAGCTGTAGGCTATGTATCTGTGATGCTCCAGTGCTTCTGTTTCCCCTGACCCTTCAGTCTGTTTTCGCCTATGTGCATTGATGTCTGAAGGTGCTATTGCCACGAGGTCACCGAATTCATCACATGTCACTTATCCTTTGGTCTTGTGTTTCAGGAGATGACTGTCACAGCAGGAGAACTGTTCTGAAATGTTGCTTTGCAATATCCAGGTCCCACACTGACCCACTGACTCAGTTTAGTGTATTAGTAAAAGTACCTGAAAAGAAACAAAAGATATATATATTTCCATTGGCAACATATGTCAGGGCATAGTCAGATGCCTTTAAATGTTATCTGTCTATCCTTGAGCCAGCAAAAAAATATACAATTCACTTCCCTTTTCTGTCACAGTTACAAGACCAATGACTGATGCTGGGCTGCAATTTAAGTACAGCGGTACCTCGATACTCATCATTAATTGGTTCCAGGAGGTGTGATGAGTACCAAACATGATGAGTACCAAACTAATTTTTCCTATAACAAATTATATAGTGATTCACAAGGCGGTCAACAGCGACAAATTTTAGCTTATGCATCAAGTACCACACAAATGATGACTACCGGGATAAAATTTTTGTGTCAAAACGCATTGAGTACCAAATTCGATGAGTTTCAAACCAGTTGAGTACCAAGGTACCATTGTATAGGGGACGTTAAGGTTGTTTTGCCTGATTTCATTTCCTATTTTGGCAAGGGCAATACTACTATCAACTTGTCTCTTCAATTGTTGGGAGTAGTGGCAAATGCAGACAAGGGCTCAGAAGAGCAGGTTTAGCTGCCTGTTGCCTCACTAACAGAGTATAGACATGGAGGCACTCCATCCCAAGCAATTTCTGAGCATGAATCCAACATTGTTATCAAAAGAATGCTAAACCCTTGTCCAGAAATGGCATGGCTGAGAGGTGACAAGAGCAGAGGGATGCAGGAGGGAGCAGCTGATGGGCTCTGTCCTTGACAAAGCTATAAAAGAATGGCAACACTGTGAAGTTAATGTTTTCTTTGTGGCTGTCCACATCTAGCCTATGGGTGGCTATGGAATTAAAATCAAGCACACGAAACAGTGTCTCTCCCCTCCCCAATAATAAAACAGTAAAAAAAAAATTGTCACAGAAAACTCCTTGTAAGCAAAATACAAAACTGTAATAAAAAGAAGAAATCACAGGGAGTTGGCAAGCCCACAGTTGCTGTTTAATTCAACTTCCCATGCAGCTCTTTCAAAAGAGCACAAAAGTCATGTTTACACGGAAGCTGTGTAAGAGACTTGATGGCTGCCTTGGAAAGCATCAGCCTGACATTAGGCAGGCAGACACTTCTGTGGAAGCCATGTAGGCTTTTTCCATACAGGAAGATCCCAGGCTCGGTCCCTGACATCTTCAGTTTAAACAGATGAGATGTAATGTGAGAAGCCAGACTTGCAGCTCAGGAGCCAGGAGGATCCAAGGAAGAATTCCTCATGAAGAGAAAAGGGAGATACGGCAACACCGAAAGCAAATGAACAAACTAACTCAGCTTCGCTACTAACTACAGCCGAAATAACTGAGCTCAACCTACCAACGCTCCAGATGTCAAGAAACATTGGTGTACTGAGCTGTTCCAAACTGAGACAGAATCCTTATGTGGAAGCATTTGCAGACATACAGGCAGTCCTCGACGTACAACGTTTCGCTTAGTGACTGTTCGAAGTTACAACAGCACTGAAAAAAATGACTTATGACCCCTTTTCACACAGCATCCCCGTGGTCACATGATTTACATTTGGATGCTTGACAACTGACTCACATTTATGACAGTTAGAATAGAATAGAGCTGGAAGGGACCTTGGAGGTCTTCTAGTCCAGCTCCCTGCTCGAGCAGGATAACCTATGCCATTTCAGACAAGTGGCTGTCTAGTCTCTTTGTGTTCTGGGGTCATGTGATCAGTTTTTGCAACCTTCTGACCTGAAAAGTCAGTGGGAAAACCAGATTCACTTAACAACCGTTTTACTAATTTAACAGCTTCAGTGATTCACTTAACAACCATGGGAAGAAAAGTCATATAATGGAGCAAAGCTCAGTTAGCAACATAAATTTTGGGCTCAGTTGTGGTCATAAGTTGAGGATTACCTGTATTTCTATTACTGATCAGTTTGAGGGAAAAAGTAGGATTAACCTCCAACTGTGAAGCTATTTTCAGTCTTCGTGATACTGTAACACCATAAGACTGATATGTGGGTGTTTTTCTCAGAAAAAGTAAGGGCTGCAGACAAATGATGATACAAGCAGTAAATATTTGTGTTTCCAAGCTTAGTTATCTTCCTTCCCTGTCTTTGTTTTAAACAAAATTCTTGAAAATGTAACAGTTGAGTAGGTCTGCCAAAGAAACTTACAAAAAATCTTAAACTTAACCAAAAAAAGATATTTATGTATGTTAATCCCTCAGTTTAGATTACTAATGTTGAAAACACACCCAGATTTATTTATTTACTAATAAATAAAACTACTTTAAATAACCAGGGGCCATTGCTTCCCTATCCAATTAGGCATTTTATTGCATCTACACACAAAATACCTCTTTTTTCTTAGATATCATATTTATACATTGCTTTTTGAGTAACTGTTCACCAAAGGATGTGCAGTACAAGTTTAAGACATAATAATAAAACAAGGTGATATCCAGGAATACTGTTCATTCAATTAAACAGATATGTGATTCCCTACCTCGCCTTCCACATTTGGAGGAATGATGGGAACCTAATAAAGCTGAACTGGAGTGTATTCCATGGAGCAAAATTGGGTATATATGGAGCAGGAAAGATAGATGAAAATACATGTTGTATGAATGGCAGTTTATTTTATATTGGTTACAGCTCACTAAATACAGTTGGAAACAGCTGAAATGCATATTAACACATCCACCAGAATGTCTTTTATATAGAAACTTTATTCTGTCTCCAAAAGCTCTACACTATGCTTGTTTTGATGTTTGTACTTTGATTGTTGGCCAACCTACAAGTTGTAATTTGCCGTGTGCTTTCCAAACATTATTACATTTGCCTCACCAGTGTCACCTGCCAGTAGGTATCTACTGGACTTCAGCAAATCAAACAACGAATCAGCGAACACCTAGAGGCAAACAAAGTCATTACAAAAAGCCAACATGGGTTTGTCAAAAACAGATCATGCCAGACAAATCTTATTGCATTCTTTTACCAAGTGACAAAATTAGTGGACCAGAGGAATGCTGTGGATATAATTTACTTGGACTTCAGTAAGACATTTGATGAAGTAGATCACAACCTACTGCTTGATAGATAGAAAAATGTGGGCTAGACAACATCACCACCAGATGGATTCGTAGCTGGTTGACCAGCCATACTCAGCATGTGGTCCTCAATGGAACCGCATCTACATGGAGGGAAGTGTGTAGTGGGGTGCCCCAGGGCTCTGTTCTAGGCCCAGTGCTTTTCAACATCTTCATCAACGATTTGGACAAGGGGATAGATGGGGAACTCATCAAATTTGCAGACGACACCAAGCTGGCAGGAATAGCCAACACTCCAGAAGACAGGCTTAAGATACAGGAGGATCTGGACAGACTTGAACACTGGGCGCTATTTAACAAAATGAAATTCAGTGGTGAAAAAAGTAAGGTTCTACATTTAGGCAAGAAAAACCAAATGTACAGGTATAGTATAGATGGTACCTTGCTCAATAGTAGTAACTGTGAGATGGATCTCGGAGTCCTAGTGGACAATCACTTAGATATGAGCCAGCAGTGTGCTGCAGCTGCCAAAAAAGCCAACACAGTGTTAGGCTGCATTAACAGAGGGATAGAATCAAGATCATGTGAAGTATTAATACCACTTTACAATGCCTTGGTAAGGCCACACTTGGAATACTGCATCCAGTTTTGGTCACCACAATGTAAAAAAGATGTTGAGACACTAGAAAGAGTACAGAGAAGAGCAACAAAGATGATTAGGGGATTGGAGGCTAAAACATATAAGGAACGGTTGCTGGAATTGGGTATGTCTAGTTTAATGAAGAGAAGGACGAGGGGGGACATGATAGCAGTGTTCCAATATCTCAGGGGCTGCCACAAAGAAGAGGGAGTCAAGCTATTCTCCAAAGTGCCTGAAGGCAGGACAAGGAGCAACGGGTGGAAGCTAACCAAAGAGAGAAGCAACCATCCTAGAACTAAGGAGAAACTTCCTGACAGTTAGAACAATTAACCAGTGGAACAACCTGCTTCCAGAAGCAGTGAATGCTCCAACACTGGAAATTTTTAAGAAGAGACTGGACGGCCATTTGTCTGAAATGGTATAGGGTTTCCTGCCTGAGCAGGGGGTTGGACTATATGACCTCCAAGATCCCTTCCAACGTTATATTATTATTATTATTATTATTATTATTATTATTATTATTATTATTATTATTATTATTATTATTATTATTATTATTATTATTATTATTATTACTACTACTACTATAGGGGCATTCTTGCGCACAAAGGAGTACAGGGCTTTAAAACAATAGCCATCCCCCAGGCAAAAATTGCTTGCCTCAGACCAAACATATCAAGTCTAGAAAATGTCCCAGCTGTCTGATCCCACAATATCTTGGATGAAGACACAAGGCAATCCAATTAAAAAGTATATGTTCTCTAAAAAAATTGAGTACCTAACCTTTAAGCTGTCAGTCACTTGAAAAATGGTGTGAGTGAGAATTGCTGTAATTTGCCTATATTCTGTTGTATTTATTATATATCACATTTGCATAACCATCCATCTCACCTAGTGGCTCTGGGTAGCATAGACAACAAAATAAAATGCATAAAAACCCTTAAAGCTACAATTTAAAGTAAAAAGCCAGAGAAAAGAATGGCGACAACGTATACAGTGAGTGCCTCAGTGACCTACCATACAACCACCAAATGGGCTGCGCTCTATCATGGGATTCGCCAAGTTTGTTGGCAAAACCCTGTTTTGAAGGCCTTCAAGGTGAATACGGTAGGCTTAGGGCCTGCTTCACCTGTAGGGAATGATGGTCCACAGAGTGGGGGCAAGGTTTGAGGCAATTCATGCCATGATAACACTTCACTGAGAAATAGAGGCAATGCGACATGTATGACTTTTGTCATTCAAAACATCTTCACATTCAGCAACCAATTACAACCATTAGGTTTTCTGCCTTGTGCAGTGCAAACACAGAAGCCTCTGCTGGAGGCCTCAGAAGCAAGGGGAAGCCACGCAAAGTAGTGCAACCCCTTTGCTTTTAAAAGTCAGGGCCATCTTGCTTCAGAAAGCAGCTTCCAAGGGGCGAGTTCAAAGTGCAGCACCTTTCCCAGCTTTGCGTCGCCCTAAAGCAGGGGTAGGCAACCTTGGCTCTTTTATGACCTGTGGACTTCAACTCCCAGAATTCCTGAGCTAGCATGGCTCAGCTTGGAAACCTCTCCCTTTTCCCTCAGCATGGCTGGCTCAGGAATTCTGGGAGTTGAAGTCCATGCATCATAAAAGAGCCAAGGTTGCCTACCCCTGCCTTAAAGCAACAAAAGGGAACAGGATTTGCATTCGGTGACCAAAAGGTGACCAAAGCTCCAATTCAGATTTCCCTGCATGGGAGATGCATGGAAGAAAGGGAGATTTAACGTCTGAAGACAGCCACGTGCTGCCATGAATGTGAGCTCTGAAGTGTTTTTGGCTCCTGCAATATTTCCATTGCTTAGGCTACAGGAGCCCATAGGGAACAAATGGGAGGGACAAAAACAGTGCAAATCGGGACAGTGAGATGCCAACGGCATTCAGAGCAGTGCTTGTGATTGAAAATCCAGGCCTCAAGAGGACATAGGAGCAGCAGCTGTATCAGAGAGCCACTGTGCAAGGAATTCAGACTAGCTATCAGGAGCAGAAAAGAGAATGTGAAGGGTATTTTCAGAACTACAGGAGATTTATAAATGCCATACTATTTTCTATGTTTTTCTTATCTTTGTCTTTCTGTGTATAAACACAAAATAATATGGCAAGGAGATATCTTCTCTCGGTTGGAAAATACCAGCTATATTTTCATTTCTGAGATATATATATGCCAACACAGAGAGACACAAACACATAAACCTAAGAGAACCGAGTTTCTCTGAATTTATTTTTGATATTAGTTTTCCACTCTAAATTCATGGAAGCCCAGTCCTAACCCTAGGTGGATTTCCATCCCAGTAGAATTTTCCCATTTATTTATCCACAAAATGAAAATAAGGAGGCCTGGAAATGTTAAGAGCCTCCTAACCATAGCGAGTGTCTCCGAACACATTGGTGATATTTGTTTTCATCTCTGAATTCACAGAAGACTAACCCTAAGGGGAAATGTATTTGTATGAGCTCTCCTAAGCATAGTGTGCCACTATGAATTTTTTTGTGAAATTAGTTTCCAGTTCTGAATTCAATGCACACACCACACACACAGGTGCTTACAGAAAACATAGAACTTCCATATATACTAAAGAGCTATCCAAGTCTTCAAAACAGATGGGGTGAAAGGAATGGCCAGTATCTCTCCCGTTATTTTCAATTATAGAATTTTATTTGGATTTTTCTCTTTCGTTTGTGATTTTGAAACAGCTAATTAACTTTACTTTATGGCAGTACAAATTTTCACAGTGCATCACATTTTTCACAAAGGAGCTATCATGTTTCTTTCAGTTCTTCTGATACTGCAAATCAAATCATTGGATTCTTTTTGTTTACAAATTCTTTAATTACCCTTGTCCATCACATTTCAATCCAAATCTTGGGATAAATGCTTAATGCTACTACTACTTCGTACATGTCCTCATTTGTAGAGAATTTTCTGTTTTGTTATTCACAAAATAATTGTCAGATAAGTGTCAGATAAAAGTGAAACAGATTATTTTTCAATTTTTTGCATATGCATTTTGAAGATAATTATGCTAAATCCATATCAGTATGTTATACAACATGCAACATTTATTAGCTTTTTCCTATTTGGCAAATACTAATGAGCTGTTAAGGAATCCTGCCTGTGGCTTTATTTAAAAACAAATATATAACTGATTTGGGAGTTTATGTTGTAACAGGAGAAACCTGCTAATTTCTGTGATATAATGCAAAAGCCATCACAACCAATAAAATGAAACTGTTAGAAATCTGAGTATGGCAGCAGTGCACCCTAGTGGTAAAATGTTTCCAAAATGCAAACAGCAAAATGTGAGTATTCTACAGTAATAATAATCCATGGCCATGTTTTTCCCTCAGAACTCTTCCCATGTTTATAAACTATGGACAACCCTCAAAGAAGTTTTTATATGGGTTTTACGTATCAATATTTACTATATTAAAAATTAAAATTGACACACTCAGTGCCACTAGCATTTCTCGATTGGGATTGCTTGATGGGATTTTAATATTGTATTATTTTTCAACATAAGCAGGCAAATAATTTGCATTTGTGATGGAATGACTCTGGCTGGTTTATAAGATTAAAAACATACACATCCTCCCACATCCAGGGCATAACTTCTCTGCTAGAATTTGGTGAGGTAGGCAAAAACTGCCTAGAAGAAAGGCAGTTCTGCAATTAGGAGGGAACAACATGAAAACTATAGTACAACCTACAATATGCTTTTCAGGGGAAAAAAAACCCTGAGTACTTAACTAGGTCCTCAAATCCATCTATTTTCTGGCCTTCAAGAATTTTACAAGAATACACTTGGACATTAAATGTCCCTCACTGTATGCATCTCGTGTGTCCAAATTTCATATACTTTGGAATTGGTCACTCTTGCTGAGAGACTTCTGTAAACATAATACCGGTAATAGCCTATTTACAATAGAGGGCTCAGTTAGAGCTAGATCTTAACTTTTAAGTCACAACTGCGTTCCAACTTTGTCTCTATTTACATGTGAACTTGCCTGGATATTGAGATCATCCCCACTGGATCACTTTAAAGAATTTGAAGCAGAAAATAGAAATAAATGGACAACTCTTGCAATGAAGCTGTAAACACAGTAAAGCCTTTCAAGAATCTGCATTGAGAATAGTTATGGACATATTTATAAACTATCTGGAATTTTAAGTTTGAGATGGGTTAAGTTTGCTGATGACTGCATCTTATTTAGGGTATTTAAAAATAGGGGTTAGAAAGAATTCCAAAAGATCTGTTAGAGTGGAAAAATGTGCAATACAATTTAAAATATAGCTCTATCAAAGCAGGTGTAAAAGTGATGTGCATTGTGGAAAGGCAACCCTAACATTCATGTAAACTGCTGAGATCAGAGTAAATAGAGGCCTTGAGAACTGCATGGATTCTTGTGAAAATATCAAGCCAGTTTGTCGCAGCTATGAAAAAAAATGATTTCCTCACTAGGGATCATTAGAAATGGGATCAAAACTGTTCCCCAGATTCAGATGTGAATGCATGACATGTTCATACTCAAATCAGGAAAAAAAATGGGAAGTAGAAGTGTTTAATAATCTGCTCTGAGATCCCGAAGAATATGCTGGATATAAAATGTAAAATTAACATTTATTTAAAAATATGCTTAGATCTCATCCTAACGCAGAGGGCCTTTCAGGATTAAATAAACCACAATCCAGAAAAACTTTGATGTCACAATAAACAAGCTTTATGATATCTCCAGGTTCTTTGTGGGGGTCTATTGAGATGCTGTCATCCAGGTCATAGCTGTCCCAAAGGGGCTGTTTCACGAGGCAACTGGACTTTGTTTTTCTTTGAAGAGGTTTCACTTCTCATCCAAGCTTCTTCAGTTTTGACTGGATGGTGGGGAAATGGAAGGATTTATATTCCTTGCAAATAGCTGGTCATTTGCATTCTTCAATGTCTTCAAAGAAAAACAAGAAAGCCCAGTTGCCTATTGAAAAAGCACCTTTGGGACATCCATGACCTGGATTACTGAGAATCTCCATATGCATTTAGCTATGCACTTTGCGATGAACACCTTTGAATGATGCAGGAATATAAACGGATCTCCAGAAAACATTACAGACTACCGGAATCATTTACACTTCAGTTTAAGATGGAGGCAACACAAACTCATCCCCAACAGCCTGCGCCTGTCTTCAACAGTGAAGAGACACAGGGCAGCAAACATCCTGCAGAAAGCACAGCACCACAACAGTCCTTTCAGCAGTTTCAAGAAGGCTCCACACCCATTTGCACTGGAGGTTCGTTCTCCAAGCTTGTGGGTTGGTTTCCAAACATTTTGTTACCAGGCCAGGTAACATTTTCAGTGGCATTTAGGGGATGTCAGTGTCAGTGTTCTTCTGTTTATAAGGGCTTCAGGTGTGGGTGTGTCAAGTGAGGGTCTTGTGATGGGTCAGGTGTGAGTCAAGACCCATCACAAGACCCATCCCAAGCCTCTCACTGATGACTCACATCAGTGAGAGGCTTGTGATGGGTCTTGTGATGGGTCTTGACTCACACCTGACCCATCACAAGACCCTCACTTGACACACCCACACCTGAAGCCCTTATATAACAGAACACTGACACTGACATCCCCTAAACCAGGGGTAGTCAACCTTAGCTCTTTTATGACTCGTGGACTTCAATTCCCAGAATTCCTAAGCTAGCTTAGCTGGCTCAGGAATTCTGGGAGTTGAAGTCCACGAGTCATAAAAGAGCCAAGGTTGACTACCCCTGCCCTAAACTCTGCTGAAGATATTTCCTAGCCTGGTAACGAAACGTTTGGAAACCAACCCACAAGCTTGGAGAAAACCCTCACCCTTATCCTACACTGGAGCTACAGACATTCACAACTATTGCAAACCCATTTGCAGTACTCAGATGACCCTGAGGACACAGATATACCTCCAAATGGCCTCGGCGACTCTTTAAAAAGAATGCAAATGACCAGCTGTCTGCAAAGAATATAAATCCTTCCATTCCCCACCATCCAGTCAATACTTTGTGGGCTTTTTTTTTTTTTTTTGCAACGTATTAACAGAGCTATTTGCCCAACCCGCCGTGTCAATCTTAAAGAACATGCCCTACTCTAAAAGGAGAGCCTGCCGAAAACGAAGTAACCATAGTCCTACAGCAAGCTCCTCCTTTACAAGGTCCGCCTTCCAGGTTTGCAGACGACTAAAGGGCGCTCTTAGCGTGAAACCCATCCCAGAACAATCTTAGTGACTGAATGAGCTAGGGCAGTGTTTCTCAACCTTGACAATTTTAAGGCATGTGGACTTCAACTCCCAGAATTCCACAGCCAGCAATGCTGGCTGTGGAATTCTGGGAGTTGAAGTCCACATGCCTTAAAATTGTCAAGGTTGAGAAACACTGAGCTAGGGCACATGCCGGGAGTTTTTGGAGTCGCGCGAGAGAAAGCGAGACTTCCATCCCACTTGGAGGAAATAGAGATCCGTTTTGCGCATGCGTAACTTGATTTCTACTGCTTTTGCGGCGCTTCGCAATGCGGGTAAGTTGTTGGCCTCTTGCGGGATCCAGCGTAATCCTTCGCGGAGTCTGTTTCTAAGAGGGCGCGGGGCCCGAGGTTCTTGTCCCGTAAGGATGGGCGATGGGGAAGGAACGCAGAGGGGATGAATTGGTTGAGTTGGTCCGTCTGCCGCTTTTTTATTTTAAGGTTTCGTTTCTAGTAGCTGGAAAAAGTTGGGCACGCGGGCGTTTTCTGGTGGTGCATGATGCGGTCAGGGTAGCAGATCTAGACTGCAAAGATCCCGACGATCATTAGACGGCAGTAGCCCAAAGGTGATGAAATGCTCTTTCCTGCTGCTGCTTTGTGGTCGCCCTGGTTCGTGGAGGCCCGATCTAGTAGCCCACTGGTCTCCAAAAGCGAAATGGAGGGCAGACTTTTCTATTAGTAAAACGCAAACTTAATTGTTTCTGTAATTTGGAAAATCAACTGATTTATCTTTTTTATTCTGTAACTATGGACCTTCCTTTAATTGAGACCAGTATTTTGGGAAAGCTATCATTCCGCAAAGATTAAGGAAAAAGGGAGAGGATTACGCAGAACAATAGGTGACCGGCTTTTGTTCATTTTAGGAATAGTTTGATAATTTGTACACTTTGGTACATTGATATGTGGATTCTTTGGTCCAACTCATTCCCACCTCCTTGTGTGATAAGACTGCAATTCCATAATTTTTATGTACCTGAAAGGTGTTAATTTGGAAAAGCCTCGTTGAGAGGGCCTGTGTTCCCCAGCATGTCTTGGGTATCTATTCACAAGTATGAATAATATATAATTTATTTCCTAACATTATAGCACACAATACAGCATGGAAACATCTCAAGTCTCTGTAAGACTTGGAAGACATAATTCACCGTCACCTTGCATGCATAAGGTATGTTTAAAATTTCCCTAGGGATCAGTATAAGGATTTGTTTGCTGCTCAAAAGACAGATTTGGGTTGGTTTAGTAACTTTCATCAAAGTTATAAAGAACTGAGCTATTGATGATACAGAGTTATCCCTGTCTGAAAAGAGAAAGTTATTCTTTTTGTGGAATTGTGGATCTGAAGCTCAGTCCTGGAAAATTTAAAAGTAAATGTAAATATAAAGCTTTCTCTGATAATATATCTAATATGTCAATCCTCAGGTTGTAAAGTTGCTTTTATTTGCCATAGGAGTCAACCCAGGCAGGGATGCAGATGTCACATATCTTCATTGTAAGCTCTAATCCCAAGAAAATCCCCTTTTGGAGAAGAGGGTGTTAGTAATGCATCTGTTCTGATCCACATTCCAAGGTATGTGTGTTCTTGAATGCTCTTGAGCAGGGGTGTCAAACTCAATTTCATTGAGGGCTGCATCTTGGTTGCCATTGGGGGGGCCGAGTGGGTGTGGCTGGCACGGGCGTGGCCTACTGGGTGGGGTGTGGCTGGCACGGGTGTGGCCTACTGGGTGGGCGTGGCCAGCTCGATGTCACACACATCAGGAGCACCTGTGCGGGCCTGGATAGGACTGGGGCAAGCACCAGAGCATGGTCCACTGGAGGAGCCTGAGCCTCAGGCTGTGCATGGGGCCCCTGGACAGTGGCATGGACTGCCCAGAGCCCTGGGCACCAGAGGTCAAGCACCCAGCCCGGCCCTTGAGCTCCCACGGCACCAGTAACCCACAGCCCTGCCTAGCCTAGCTGCACTTCCCCAAGGGGGTGCCCAGCTGCACTTACCTCCTTCTCAATGCTGCTGCTGCTGTGCTCACTCTCCTTGGCCAGGTTGCTCATGGTGGGTGCAGGAGGACAAAGTGCGTGGGTCAGAGGGAGGCCCACTCCCTCTCCATGCGAGAAAACCTGGCTTTGTAACCAAAGCATCCTCAGAAATTGGATGGGAGACCACCAGGGGATGGCAAAAAGGTAGCAGGGCTGCTGGTGGCCAAGTGCTAAGGCAGGACTTCCCTCAGATCCTCCCTCCCTCTTATTCCAATCTCCTCCCTCCCTTCTCTCCTTTCTTTCTTCCTTTCCTTCCTTCTCTTTCTTTCCTTCTTTCTTTCCTTCCTCCCTTCCCTGCCTCTCTCCTTTTCATTCCCATCTCCTTCCTTCCCTTACTTTCTTCCTGTTTCCCTTCCCTCCCTCCTTCTCTCTGTGCCCAGGAAGGGATGAGGGGAGGGGGAGAGGTTGGCAGCACTTCTCTCAAAGAATAAGAGTTGGAAGAGAGGTCCTTAGTCCAAGCTCCTGCTCAAGCAGGGGACATATACCATTCCAGACAATGGAATATCCAATCTCTACTTAAAAGCCTCCAGTGATGGAGCATCCAGAACTTCTGAAGGCAGGCCTTTTCACTGGTTAGTTGTTTTAACAAGTCCTTAGTTCTAGGCTGGTTTTCTTCTTTATTAGTTTCCATCTATTATTTGCCTTCTGATGCTTTGGAAAATAGGTTGATTCCTTTTCTCTGTGGCAGCCCATCAAATATTGGAACACTGCTATCATGTCACCACTCCTAGTCCTTTTCACTAAGCTAGACATACCCAATTCCTACAAAATTTGTCATATGTTTTAGCCTCCAGCCCCCTAATCATCTATGTTTACAATCCATTTAGACCAAATATCCTCCTGGTTTGGTTTATAGAACAGTGGCCACAAGCAGAGCCTTCTCAGAGACAGCACCCCCATTATAGAACTTTATCCCAAGGAAAATATGAACAGTGCAACCCTCACCCCTTTAGAGGCAACTCCAAACACACTGTTCAACCAGGCATATGTAAAACAACAACACATTTTATGATCAAACAGCACTAAGTAAATTACTAATATTTTTCTTTCTTAAAATACACACTTTTAATATTGTTTTAAGCATTGCTAGTGATGCTTTACAATAGCTGTCTTTGAGGGTTTTCTTGTAAACCACCCTGGATTTCTCAGAAACTTAATTTCAAATTAGATATTGATTTAATAAATTAGACAGAAGAAACAAATGTTTAAATACATCTAAATCCCACAGAACTACTGCCTCCTAGGCGCATACTGCAGAGAAAATAAGGCATTGCATTTCTAGCCAGCATAGCCACAGGATGATGGGAACTGTATGTAGTCCATGACACCCAAAATATATTAGTTTGGGTAAGGCTGGATTAAATTATAAAAGAGCAGATGAAGGGAAGTATTTTTGTCTCCGACAAAATAATTGGGGGGGAGTTGACTGCCTTTTAATTTCAACTCACACCAATTCCTCTTAACTTCCCATTCAATCCAATCTATTATTGCCTGGATTTTAGGGAGGGGAGGATGCAAGAATAGACCACAAAGCTAATCTGCAAGTTTGCTTTCTCGCCTGCTTGCACACCACCTTCCCGTGTGTGTGTGTGTGTGTGTATGAGAGAGAGATCTCCTTTTTGTAAGTTTGCTTACTCTCCCCGTTCTCCACACTTTCACTTCCCTTCTCTCTCTCTCTCTCTCTCTCTCTCTCTCTCTCTCTCACTCACTCACTCACTCACTCACTCACTCACTCACTCACACAGGTTAAAAAAGAGAAGGAGGGGGAGAAAGGTGGAAGCTCTCCCTTTTTTGTAAAACCTCAGCTTCCTCTTCCCCTCCTGGCTCTCTGTCTCTCTCCCTCACATACACACACACACACACACACACACACACACACAGAGAGAGAGAGAGAGAGAAACCCTTCCTGCTTTCTCTTCCTTCTCACCCTTTCTGGCCTGGCAAAGCAGAGCCACACGAGAAGCCCAGCAAAGTGGGGCATGGCCGGGCGTGACGGGGTTAAGCTGAGAGGGGCAGGGTGGGCTGAGGCAAATGAGCTGCAGCTCTTGCTGCACATCACCAGCCCAAGTGCTCCAGGGCTGGGGCAGCAGGAAGCCGGTCCCTTGCCATTTCTGGGACAGCCCCGGGGGGCCAAATCTGGGCCCTCCCTGGGCCGCATCCAGCCCGGGGGCCTTGTGTTTGACATGTCTGCTCTTGAGGGCTGCAGTTATGAAAGTACGACACTGTTAACTGAGAATTCACCTAATAGCAGCAACTGGACTGCTGGAATGGTTATTGTAAGTCTGTGGCCATGTGACATCCTGCTTTACGACCATATGACTTAGTGAAGTTCTTGATCTCAGGTACTGTTGGTAAATGTCCTCACTTATTTGTACCTGCCTTAGTTTTTTGAGATAGCAATAGCACTTAGACTTATATACCACTTCACAGTGCTTTACAGCCCTCTCTAAACGGTTTACGGAGTCAACATATTGCCCCCAACAATCTGGGTCCTCATTTTACTGACCTTGGAAGGCTGAGTCAATCTTGAGCCGGTGAGACTCAAACTGCTAAACTGCTGGCAGCCGGTAGGCAGCAGAATTGGCCTGCGGTACTGCATTCTAACCACTGCGCCACCACGGCTCATAAGAGTTCTTATTTCTCCATTTGGATCTTAACTGCTTTTTCAGTTCTGTTGGCACTCTTTCACTCAAGCCTGTGATGTGATGTTATCCCTGTCTGAAAATTCAACAGTGAAGGAAAATCAGCATCAGCTGAGGCTATCCATGGAGTGGTCTTCTGTAGCAATTGTTTTGCAAATGATTAAATTGACTTCACGAGCTAGCTACAACTTAAATGCAGTAATTGTATTTTTCCTTTAGAAAAATGTCAGCATTTAATGGTAACAAAAACAGCCATCTCTGAAACTTCTCCTGGAAGCAGAATTCCATGTACACCTGCTGGGAATGGGACAGACACCTGGATGTGAGTAGCACTTTTGACATGGACTGGGTTTCGAAGATTCACTACACTAAATTGTGGTTGGCTACTTTGAGGTCTTACGAGAATTCAGACAATTGAATAATCCGGTTCATGGGTTAGCACGTGATGGTAACACAGCAATAGTGTCATATGATTGTACATTACCAGTCATTACAATAAAGGAAGACATTTATGCTTAGGGTCCTTCGCTCTACCTAACCCAGTGAAAATGTGGCATTAAATTCAATAAGGAAGGCTGCAATTATCTGTGTGTGAGCAGGATAACTCTAAAACCAGAGCCAAGCCAAATTTGGTGTCGGTGGAAGTAGCAGGCAAAAGAAAAATTGGCTTTAACAATAGATCCAGTCCAGCTAGGGGCTATGGAGAAAACCAAATGCATCCTGAGGGAAGAAGTCATTGGAAGCAGCAGCTTGGAATGTTGTCAACTCTTCCGTTCTAAGCCTTTCCCATCTTGGTCATGTGACCCAGAGTGGAACACATGTTTCCCAGAGCATCTGTTTGTGCACACGTTATTTGATTACAGGTAATTCTCGATTTACAACCATTCACTTTGACCTTTCGAAGTAATGACACTGAAAAAAGTGACTTATGACCATTTTTTACAGGACCATGGTAGCATCCGCGTGGTAACGTGGATCAAAATTCAGACACTTGGCAACTGGTTCACATTTTGTGACCTCCTGACCAAGTCAGTGGGGAAACTAGATTCACTTAACTGTGTAATTAATTTAACTGCCGTGATTCACTTAACAAATGTGGCAATAAAAGTAGTAAAATGGGGCAAAACTCACTTAACAAATGTCTCACTTAGCAGCATAAATTTTGGGCTCAATTGTGGTCGTAAGTTGAGGACTACTTGTCCATAGAAGCTCTCCATGCTTTTTCCTACCTTGTAATTCTTTCCATCCTAATGGGACATAGGAAATAAATGTTGTAAATAACAGGTGTCAAACTTGATCATGTCACGTGACGTATTGGGATGTTTTTTGCCTTTGCGGAGCTGGGATGGGCATGGCCTGCATCTGACCCATCCAGCCCGCAGGCTGCCAGTTTCACACCCCTGTTGTAAAGGGTCTTTCAAAGCTTGGTCTGTCAGTTGAATAACTCCAAAACAGGACAGGATCACTTTAGAAGTGGCAGTCAAAGCTAGCATCAGAAAAAACTGGGAATGGGCCAAATCTGGACAAGGTCTGTGGAGAAAAACATTCCAAAACCAAGTTTCCTCCAGTTTAGGTCTCCCTCTCAATTAAATGATCAAGGTCAAAATTCATGCTGCCAGTCCTGTTCTTCCCCATGCACGTATACAGGCAAAACATGGTGTAATACAAGGGGAGTACACATACATAATCCAGAGGAAGTATTTAGGTAGCCATTTGACTCAAAGAGAGAGACAACTACCCCAGTCTGAGGCCAGTGCAACATGATAACAATCTGCCAGTACCGAGCGCCCCCCACCCCACCCCCGAGAAATGAAGCTTAGATGAAACAGACGGAGATGCTGCAGACAGTGATAATGATCCAGATTTTGAACTGGGTATGTCTGACGTGCGTCATCTCATACCACCATCAGAATTAAATGATCTGGTCAGAGAACATAGTTTTGTCAAAACCAAAGCAGAACTATTGAGTTCAGGACTGCAACGATGGTGTTTGCTATCACCAGGTGCGATATATACCAAGACACATTTTATTCGATTCAGATTCTTTTGTTGATGTCTTTTTTCCAGCTGAACTTTTACAGCCATGCTGAACAATTGAAAAAAGGGTGTGGAACGCCCTTCTGCCACGACAGCTTTCTTTTCTACCCTTCCAAAGAGGAAAGATTTAACTAAGGAATGAAGTTAACTAGGGTTTTCTAGAGCAGCGGTTCTCAACCTATGGGTCACGACCCCATTTGGGGTCGATCGACCATTTCACGGGGGTCGCCAAGCAAGGCTGTCCGCCATTTTTTTTCCCTTTTCCGGCAGGTGCCTTACCTCCCTTGGGCTGGGCCAGCTGGTGGTCGGCCTGCTCCGTCTCTGCCGCTTGCCAGCTACGCCTCGGCCGGCGCAGGGGGTGGAACCACGCATGCGCGGGGCTCCCGGGCAGGGAAAGTCCTCGACTTACGACCGGTTGGGTAGTCCTCGACTTACGACCGGTTTAGTCCTCAACTTACGACCGGTTTAGTCCTCAACTTACGACCGGTTGGGGTCGCGGCATTAAAAAGGTTGAGAACCACTGTTCTAGAGAGAAAAGTATTCTCTTGTATTTTTAAAAGGAATGTTTTAAGAATGTTCCATGTCTTCCCTACTTTACAAAATGATAGGAAAAGAAGACATGGTTCCTTTTTTTCAGAAAAATCAAAAAGCCATTTCCTCAAGCTTCATATCGAGTGTTAGAAAAAGTGGGTGGGTGGGTGTGAGGGTGTATAGAAGCCTGTTTCCCAGCGTATGTGCCTAAATGCATACATTTTCACAGCAAATGTTCCGTATGCAAATTCCATGTTTGATACACATATTTTGCAAGAACCATCATTGCTTTTGTTGCATTATCTGTAGGTGTTTTAAATGTCATGGCATTTTTCAAGACAAAGAAAAATGTAAGCATTATGCCAGTGAATACAGCTGAACATTTCTTCGGTGTAGGCTCTTAATTTGTGATTCTGAGGTTTGGGGACCCACTGAAGATGATGAGCTTTTGAGGTCTGCAAGATTACATGAAAGGGAAACTGGAGTACTAAGTCTGTCCCCAGACTGCTGGCTTTCAAGATTTTATCAGTAGCACTTGCCCTGGTTTTATATTCCAGGACTGCAGTCTCACTTTGCATTTGTATACAGTTAGGAAGGGGTAGCTAGGTAGTGTTGTAGGGCATCCAGCCACATTGAGTTGGTACCATGTTCTCTGTTGTCAAAAAGTGGGCGATTGAAATTCATGTGAATAGTTGGAGGGAAACTGTTAACGGTATTTTTCTCCTTAATTTCTCACAGCTTAGGTATAAAGTGCTCCTGTTTAAAGAAACAGCACGGTGAATATGAGTTTGGAACGGATAACACCAGACGTGTACGTGGAAGGCAAAATCACGAAACCGTGTTTCACTTATTTTGGCCATGTCATGAGGAAATTCACTGGAGAAAGTAGTTGTCAACGTTGTAACAACTAGCTATATTTGGAAGAATTAGAGGTAAAAGGAAATCAGACCACCAAAAAGCATCGGCTGGATACCATCAAGGCCGACACTAGCCAGAACATAAAACAACTCAAGGAAGCAGCATAGGATTGGATGAGGTGAAGAGACCTGGCCCATAGAATTGCCAAGAATCAGTGAATGGATTGAATGGATAACATCATTATCGACAGATCTATAAGCTTTTAAATAACCTGCGTCTACTGCAAATCTATGCAAACGGACCAGATCCTCAGCTTCGCAAGCAACCACCCCACTATGTCCAGATCTCTTCCGAAGGGCCAGGACACAGCATCACAACAATAAGAAAAGCAGAAGAAAAATGGCTACTTGATATCTTTCTCTGCTATCCAAAAAACTTCAAATTCTGATACCCAGAATCCCAACCACACCACACACCCAACCGCCACGCAAAAACTAGCCTTACCATACACACATGGGATGTTGGAAATGACAGGAATAGCAATAGCCCACAAACCCACAGCCACACAACACCGGGATTTATCCAGAACCAAAGACAAGACACAGAAGGATGAAAGAAACAATGTAATCTATAAAGTCAACTATAACGTGGGCCAAACATCACATCAATTAAAAACCAGGTTCCACAAACACCACCAATTTGATTGGAGCAACACTAAAATCATCGACCACACTACCACCGCCATGCTCATGTGTTCATTGAAGCCTGGCGCTCCACAAGCAATTCCCTCAACAGACACATTGACCTACAACCAGCCTACAAACCCCTCAGAATTCAAATTAACCGCACGGCCAACCAGAATTAGCACTGACCCTCAACCAACCCACGCAAGCCCCCCTCCCCCTCAGTTCACCTGACCTGATGTAACCTCCCCATCACAAGCCTGTGATGACTCACATCTGACCCATCACAAGACCTTCACTTGACACATCCACACCTGAAGCCTCTATAAACAGAAGAGCGCTGACACATACGCCCTAAATGTCACTGGAGATGTTACCTGGCCTGGTAGCAAAACATTTGGAAACCAACCCACAAGCTCGGAGAACCAACCTTTACCCTCAGGTTTTAATATGTTTATTAAAAAGTTTTGGGGAAGGTTTTAATAACATTTTATGTACATTTTTTTAAAAAATGACAGGTATAATCAGTATATAGCAGGACACATTTCAGCAATATTTGTTGGTTTTAAAATGGCTGACTTTTTCTCTGTTGAAGAATGTTTCAAGACTTTTAAGCTAGCTGGAGGCCATTAAATAATTATACTGAAGACCTCTCTTGTCCTGTAGTTTGTTACCAATCCGTTCCCTCAAGGAAGCACTCAAGCTTTATTGTCGCTCTGCCTCTTCATGTTCTCAGATAATTAGGATTCAAGAGATGTGCTACCCCTGATCTGGAGATGAGGTAGCCATATGGATTAATGTGGCATCCCATTGTTTAGTGTTTTACATAATTGTATGAGATGTCCATTCTTTCAATAATTACTCAATTTTTGTCGTCCATGTTAAGTGTACATAACAGGCAGAAATAGTCTGGGCCCTATTTTGCAATGCAATTCTGGAGCATACTGGGCATTAGCTATGTTGATGTTACCATTTACACTGCAGCCTTCCACAAAAGGATTGCCCCTGGATGTGTTTGCTATTCTACCTAAGCCAGTGATGGCGAACCTTTCAGAGACCGAGTGCCCAAACTGCAACCCAAAACCCACGTATGCATCGCCAGGTGCCGGGTGGGTGTGGCCTATTGGGTGGGTGTGGCTGCGGTGGTAACAGCAGACTGGGTGGGACTAAAGTTCAATCAATCAATTCCAACTTTGCAAGATCTTTCCCCCCCCCCCCCCCAAGGTTGAAATTGCCTGATTGATTGAACCTTTTTTTTTTTGCACATGGCGGCGGAGGCCTAAAGCGAAAAGGTTTTGTAAAACCCAGCTGAAGGCCTAGGACTGGGGCGACGGCGTGCGTGCCCACAGAGAGGGCTCTGAGTGCCGCCTCTGGCACCTGTGCCATAGGTTCGCCACCACTGACCTAAGCTGAAGGCTCAGTCTCTTAAATAATGCCTGAGTGTTTCCAGGCCAAGCTTATCATGAGAACGCTCGTACTTGTAATGAGGATAGTGGCTGTGGTATTCTCTGCTGGCTTGAAAATGCTCCCTTTATTGCTTGCTTCCTTTTATCTCAGCAGAACTCACAGAAAACAGCTAATGGGCAGGATTGAATGCCTTTTCTGAGTAGGGTCTGTTCATTCTTTTGCAATAATGAGCAGAAAACACAAGTTTTTCTTCTCTTTCTCCTGCTTTCCTCCTTTTCTTCAGCTAGGCCTTCTTTTGGATTTAATTTATTCAGTCAGAGGGACACAATTTTCTACTTTCTCCCTCACCACCCACCCCATGAAAAGAAACAAAAGCACAAAGATCATTCAACATTTATGCAATTATACAAAGTGGGGAAATGTTTCAGGTTACATCCATCTATTCCCCTTATGTGCCCTGCAACCCTCTGTCACTAGCCATTACTTTTCAGCAGAACAAAGACGTGATTCTGATCTCGTTGCTATTTGCGCTTAATTATCTTAGAAACATTAATGTGAGGTGTTCGCAAGGTTACCCTTTCTCTTGCTTTTTGGAATCTAGTTTAATTAGTTTGAGAGGAAATTTTGGCCCAGGCGGGCCAAAGTTAGAGTTACTCCTCCCCTCTCACTTTAGGTACTTCTCCCTCCCTCCAGGCACTTTGCAATGCTTTCTTGCTCATTTAATACGACTGCATTTATTGATCAGGTGCACCCTTTGGAAAGGGCAGAGGGATGACATCGTATAGCTTGGGTGTATCTGGGTAGTGCTAGATTTTTTTTTCCCCCTTCTCCAATTTTGCTGGGGAATTTTTAAAATAAATCATTTGGTGACTCTGTTTCTTACCATGAATTCTGTTATGGTATCACTGCTTTTCAGCAACTATAGGCAGATGTCTCCGAGACTTTTCTGTAAGTAGCAACTAAAATTTTATTTTTTAACCTGAGAGCAAGTGAAAATGACCACATATAGGAAATTGTAAGACTTAAGTCAATTTTTAATAATATTTTTTTTGTTTCATGTCTCAATACAGCTGTAAAGCAGGCAAGCTTGAAAAAAATTANCGGGCCTGACCTAAGGTGAGTTTTAAATAGGGACAATTTTTAAACAATTTTAAAGAGCCACAGCTACCAATATTTGGATTTTAATTGGTTTTTAGCAGGGGAAAAAAATTTTTTGTACAATGTTTTAATATGCTGTGAGCCGCCCTGAGTCCCATGGGGAGAAGGGCGGCATATAAATTTAAATATAAATAAATAAATAAATAAATCTAAATCCCACAGAACTACTGCCTCCTAGGTGCATACTGCAGAGAAAATAAGGAATTGGATTTCTAGCCAGCATAGCCACAGGATGATGGGAACTGTAGTCCATGACACCCAAAATATATTAGTTTGGGTAAGGCTGGATTAAATTATAAAAGAGCAGATGAAGGGAAGTATTTTTGTCTCCAACAAAATAATTGGAGGGGGGAGTTGACTCTGCCTTTTAATTTCAACTCACACCAATTCCTCTTAACTTCCCATTCAATCCAAACTTCCCATTCAATCCAATCTATTATTGCCTGGATTTTAGGGAGGGGAGGACGCAAGAATAGACCACAAAGCTAATCTGCAAGTTTGCTTTCTCGCCTGCTTGCACACCACCTTCCCGTGTGTGTGTGTGTGTATCAGAGAGAGATCTCCTTTTTGTAAGTTTGCTTACTCTCCCCGTTCTCCACACTTTCGCTTCCCTTCTGTCTGTCTCTCTCTCTCTCTCTCTCTCTCTCACACACACACACACACACACACACACGTTAAAAAAGAGGAGGGGGAGAAAGGTGGAAGCTCCTTTTTTGTAAAACCTCAGCTTCCTCCTCCTCTTCCCCTCCTGGCTCTCTGTCTCTCTCCCTCACATACACACACACACACACACCGACAGACAGAGAGAGAGAGAGAAACCCTTCCTGCTTTCTCTTCCTTCTCACCCTTTCTGGCCTGGCAAAGCAGAGCCACACGAGAAGCCCAGCAAAGTGGGGCATGGCCGGGCGTGACGGGGTTAAGCTGGGAGGGGCAGGGTGGGCTGAGGCAAATGAGCTGCAGCTCTTGCTGCACATCACCAGCCCAAGTGCTCCAGGGCTGGGGCAGCGGGAGGCCGGTCCCTTGCCATTTCTGGGACAGCCCCGGGGGGCCAAATCTGGGCCCTCCCTGGGCCGCATCCAGCCCGGGGGGCTTGTGTTTGACATGTCTGCTCTTGAGGGCTGCAGTTATGAAAGTCGGACACTGCTAACTGAGAATTCACCTAATAGCAGCAACTGGACTGCTGGAATGGTTATTGTAAGTCTGTGGCCATGTGACATCCTGCTTTACGACCATATGACTTAGTGAAGTTCTTGATCTCAGGTACTGTTGGTAAATGTCCTCACTTATTTGTACTAAGTCCACCCTGCCTTAGTTTTTTGAGATAGCAATAGCACTTAGACTTATATACCACTTCACAGTGCTTTACAGCCCTCTCTAAACGGAGTCAACATATTGCCCCCAACAATCTGGGTCCTCATTTTACTGACCTTGGAAGGCTGAGTCAATCTTGAGCTGGTGAGACTCAAACTGCTAAACTGCTGGCAGCCGGTAGGCAGCAGAATTGGCCTGCGGTACTACATTCTAACCACTGCGCCACCACGGCTCATAAGACTTCTTATTTCTCCATTTGGATCTTAACTGCTTTTTCAGTTCTGTTGGCACTCATTCACTCAAGCCTGTGATGTGATGTTATCCCTGTCTGAAAATTCAACAGTGAAGGAAAATCAGCATCAGCTGAGGCTATCCATGGAGTGGTCTTCCGTAGCAATTGTTTTGCAAATGATTAAATTGACTTCACGAGCTAGCTACAACTTAAATGCAGTAATTGTATTTTTCCTTTAGAAAAATGTCAGCATTTGATGGTAACAAAAGCAGCCATCTCTGAAACTTCTCCTGGAAGCAGAATTCCATGTACACCTGCTGGGAATGGGACAGACACCTGGATGTGAGTAGCACTTTTGACATGGACTGGGTTTTGAAGATTCACTACACTAAATTGTGGTTGGCTACTTTGAGGTCTTATGAGAATTCAGACAATTGAATAATCCGGTTCATGGGTTAGCACGTGATGGTAACACAGCAATAGTGTCATATGATTGTACATTACCAGTCATTAAAATAAAGGAAGACATTTATGCTTAGGGTCCTTCATTCTACCTAACCCAGTGAAAATGTGGCATTAAATTCAATAAGGAAGGCTGCAATTATCTGTGTGTGAGCAGGATAACTCTAAAACCAGAGCCAAGCCAAATTTGGTGTCGTTGGAAGTAGCAGGCAAAAGAAAAATTGGCTTTAACAATAGATCCAGTCCAGCTAGGGGCTATGGAGAAAACCAAATGCATCCTGAGGGAAGAAGTCATTGGAAGCAGCAGCTTGGAATGTTGTCAACTCTTCCGTTCTAAGCCTTTCCCATCTTGGTGATGTGACCCAGAGTGGAACACGTTTCCCAGAGCATCTGTTTGTACACACGTTATTTGATTACAGGTAATCCTCGATTTACAACCATTCACTTTGACCTTTCGAAGTAATGACACTGAAAAAAGTGACTTATGACCATTTTTTACAGGACCATGGTAGCATCCGCATGGTAACATGGATCAAAATTCAGACACTTGGCAACTGGTTCACATTTATGACGGTTGCATCATCCCGGGGTCATGTGATCACCTTTTGTGACCTCCTGACCAAGTCAGTGGGGAAACTAGATTCACTTAACTGTGTAATTAATTTAACTGCCGTGATTCACTTAACAAATGTGGCAATAAAAGTAGTAAAATGGGGCAAAACTCACTTAACAAATGTCTCACTTAGCAGCATAAATTTTGGGCTCAATTGTGGTCATAAGTTGAGGACTACTTGTCCATAGAAGCTCTCCATGCTTTTTCCTACCTTGTAATTCTTTCCATCCTAATGGGACATAGGAAATAAATGTTGTAAAGCACAGGTGTCAAACTTGATCGTGTCACGTGACGTTTTGGGATGTTTTTTGCCTTTGCGGAGCTGGGGTGGGCATGGCCTGCATGTGACCCATCCAGCCCGCGGGCTGCCAGTTTCACACCCCTGTTGTAAAGGGTCTTCCAAAGCTTGGTCTGTCAGTTGAATAACTCCAAAACAGGACAGGATCACTTTAGGAGTGGCAGTCAAAGCTAGCATCAGAAAAAACTGGGAATGGGCCAAATCTGGGCAAGGTCTGTGGAGAAAAACATTCCAAAACCAAGTTTCCTCCAGTTTAGGTCTCCCTCTCAGTCAAATGATCAAGGTCAAAATTCATGCTACCAGTCCTGTTCTTCCCCATGCACATATACAGGCAAAACATGGTGTAATACAAGGGGAGTACACATACATATCCAGAGGAAGTATTTAGGCAGCCATTTGACTCAGAGAGAGAGACAACTACCCCAGTCTGAGGCCAGCACAATATGATAATAATCGGCCAGTACCGAGCCCCCCCCCCCCCCCCGGAGAAATGAAGTTTAGATGAAACAGACGGAGATGCTGCAGACAGTAATAATGATCCAGATTTTGAACTGGGAATGTCTGACGTGCGTCATCTCATACCACCGTCAGAATTAAATGATCTGGTCAGAGAACATAGTTTTGTCAAAACCAAAGCAGAACTACTGAGTTCAGGACTGCAAGGATGGTGTTTGCTATCACCAGGTGCGATATATACCAAGACACATTTTATTCGATTCAGATTCTTTTGTTGATGTCTTTTTTCCAGCTGAACTTTTACAGCCATGCTGAACAATTGAAAAAAGGGTGTGGAACGCCCTTCTGCCACGACAGCTTTCTTTTCTACCCTTCCAAAGAGGAAAGATTTAACTAAGGAATGAAGTTAACTAGGGTTTTCTAGAGCAGCGGTTCTCAACCTATGGGTCGCGACCCCATTTGGGGTCGATCGACCATTTCACGGGGGTCGCCAAGCAAGGCTGTCTGCCATTTTTTTCCCCTTTTCCGGCGGGTGCCTTACCTCCCTTGGGCTGGGCCAGCTGGTGGTCGGCCTGCTCCGTCTCTGCCGCTTGCCAGCTACGCCTCAGCCGGCGCAGGGGGTGGAACCACGCATGCGCGGCGCTCCCGGGCAGGGAAAGTCCTCGACTTACGACCGGTTGGGTAGTCCTCGACTTACGACCGGTTTAGTCCTCAACTTACGACCGGTTTAGTCCTCAACTTACGACCGGTTGGGGTTGCGGCATTAAAAAGGTTGAGAACCACTGTTCTAGAGAGAAAAGTATTCTCTTGTATTTTTAAAAGGAATGTTTTAAGAATGTTCCATGTCTTCCCTACTTTACAAAATGATAGGAAAAGAAGGCATGGTTCCTTTTTTTCAGAAAAATCAAAAAGCCATTTTCTCAAGCTTCATATCGAGTGTTAGAAAAAGTTGGTGGGTGGGTGTGAGGGTGTATAGAAGCCTGCTTCCCAGCGTATGTGCCTGAATGCATACATTTTCACAGCAAATGTTCTGTATGCAAATTCCATGTTTGATACACATATTTTGCAAGAACCATCATTGCTTTTGTTGCATTATCTGTAGGTGTTTTAAATGTCATGGCATTTTTCAAGACAAAGAAAAATGTAAGCATTATGCCAGTGAATACAGCTGAACATTTCTTCAGTGTAGGCTCTTAATTTGTGATTCTGAGGTTTGGGGACCCACTGAAGATGATGAGCTTTTGAGGTCTGCAAGATTACATGAAAGGGAAACTGGAGTACTAAGTCTGTCCCCAGACTGCTGGCTTTCAAGATTTTATCAGTAGCACTTGCCTTGGTTTTATATTCCAGGACTGCAGTCTCACTTTGCATTTGTATACAGTTAGGAAGGGGTAGCTAAGTAGTGTTGTAGGGCATCCAGCCATATTGAGTTGGTACCATGTTCTCTGTTGTCAAAAAGTGGGCGATTGAAATTCATGTGAATAGTTGGAGGGAAACTGTTAACGGTATTTTTCCCCTTAATTTCTCACAGCTTAGGTATAAAGTGCTCCTGTTTAAAAGAAACAGCACGGTGCATATGAGTTTGGAACGGATAACACCAGACATGTACGTGGAAGGCAAAATCACGAAACCGTGTTTCACTTATTTTGGCCATGTCATGAGGAAATTCACTGGAGAAAGTAGTTGTCAACGTTGTGACAACTAGCTATATTTGGAAGAATTAGAGGTAAAAGGAAATCAGACCACCAAAAAGCATCGGCTGGATACCATCAAGGCCGACACTAGCCAGAACATAAAACAACTCAAGGAAGCAGCATAGGATTGGATGAGGTGAAGAGACCTGGCCCATAGAATTGCCAAGAATCAGTGAATGGATTGAATGGATAACATCATTATCGACAGATCTATAAGCTTTTAAATAACCTGCATCTACTGCAAACCTATGCAAACGGACCAGATCCTCAGCTTCGCAAGCAACCACCCCACTGTGTCCAGATCTCTTCCGAAGGGCCAGGACACAGCACCACAACAATAAGAAAAGCAGAAGAAAAATGGCTACTTGATATCTTTCTCTGCTATCCAAAAAACTTCAAATTCTGATACCCAGAACCCAAACCACACCACACACCCAACCGCCATGCAAAAACTAGCCTTACCATACACACATGGGATGTTGGAAATGACAGCCAGAATTCTCCAACCCCTAGGAATAGCAATAGCCCACAAACCCATAGCCACACAACACCAGGATTTATCCAGAACCAAAGACGAAGACACAGAAGGATGAAAGAAACAATGTAATCTATAAAGTCAACTATAACGTGGGCCAAACATCACATCAATTAAAAACCAGGTTCCACAAACACCACCAATTTGATTGGAGCAACACTAAAATCATCGACCACACTACCACCGCCATGCTCGTGTTCATTGAAGCCTGGCGCTCCACAAGCAATTCCCTCAACAGACACATTGACCTACAACCAGCCTACAAACCCCTCAGAATTCAAATTAACCGCATGGCCAACCAGAATTAGCACTGACCCTCAACCAACCCACGCAAGCCCCCCTCCCCCTCAGTTCACCTGACCTGATGTAACCTCCCCATCACAAGCCTGTGATGACTCACACCTGACCCATCACAAGACCTTCACTTGACACATCCACACCTGAAGCCTCTATAAACAGAAGAGCACTGATACATACACCCTAAATGTCACTGGAGATGTTACCTGGCCTGGTAACGAAACATTTGGAAACCAACCCACAAGCTCGGAGAACCAACCTTTACCCTCAGGTTTTAATGTTTATTAAAAAGTTTGGGGGAAGGTTTTAATAACATTTTATGTACATTTTTTTAAAAAATGACAGGTATAATCAGTATATAGCAGGACACATTTCAGCAATATTTGTTGGTTTTAAAATGGCTGACCTTTTTCTCTGTTGAAGAATGTTTCAAGACTTTTAAGCTAGCTGGAGGCCATTAAATAATTATACTGAAGACCTCTCTTGTCCTGTAGTTTGTTACCAATCCGGTCCCTCAAGGAAGCACTCAAGCTTTATTGTCGCTCTGCCTCTTCATGTTCTCAGATAATTAGGATTCAAGAGATGTGCTACCCCTGATCTGGAGATGAGGTAGCCATATGGATTAATGTGGCATCCCATTGTTTAATGTTTTACATAATTAATTGTATGAGATGTCCATTCTTTAAATAATTACTCAATTTTTGTTGTCCATGTTAAGTGTACATAACAGGCAGAAATAGTCTGGGCCCTATTTTGCAATGCAATTCTGGAGCATACTGGGCATTAGCTATGTTGATGTTACCATTTACAGTGCAGCCTTCCACAAAAGGATTGCCCCTGGATGTGTTTGCTATTCTACCTAAGCTGAAGGCTCAGTCTCTTAAATAATGCCTGAGTGTTTCCAGGCCAAGCTTATCATGAGAACGCTCGTACTTGTAATGAGGATAGTGGCTGTGGTATTCTCTGCTGGCTTGAAAATGCTCCCTTATTGCTTGCTTCCTTTTATCTCAGCAGAACTCACAGAAAACAGCTAATGGGCAGGATTGAATGCCTTTTCTGAGTAGGGTCTGTTCATTCTTTTGCAATAATGAGCAGAAAACACAAGTTTTTCTTCTCTTTCTCCTGCTTTCCTCCTTTTCTTCAGCTAGGCCTTCTTTTGGATTTAATTTATTCAGTCAGAGGGACAGAATTTTCTACTTTCTCCCTCACCCCCCACCCCATGAAACGAAACAAAAGCACAAAGATCATTCAACATTTATGCAATTATACAAAGTGGGGAAATGTTTCAGGTTACATCCATCTATTCCCCTTATGTGCCCTGCAACCCTCTGTCGCTAGCCATTACTTTTCAGCAGAACAAAGACGTGATTCTGATCTCGTTACTATTTGCGCTTAATTATCTTAGAAACACTAATGTGAGGTGTTCACAAGGTTACCCTTTCTCTTGCTTTTTGGAATCTAGTTTAATTAGTTTGAGAGGAAATTTTGGCCCACGTGGGCCAAAGTTAGAGTTACTCCTCCCCTCTCATTTTAGGTACTCCTCCCCCCAGGCACTTTGCAATGCTTTCTTGCTCATTTAATACGACTGCATTTATTGATGAGGTGCACCCTTTTGAAAGGGCAGAGGGATGACATCGTATAGCTTGGGTGTATCTGGGTAGTGCTAGATTTTTTTTTTCCCCTTGTCCAATTTTGCTGGGGAATTTTTAAAATAAATTATTTGGTGACTCTGTTTCTTACCATGAATTCTCTTATGGCATCACTGCTTTTCAGCAACTATAGGCAGATGTCTCCGAGACTTTTCTGTAAGTAGCAACTAAAATTTTATTTTTTAACCTGAGAGCAAGTGAAAATGACCACATATAGGAAATTGTAAGACTTAAGTCAATTTTTAATAATATTTTTTTTGTTTCATGTCTCAATACAGCTGTAAAGCAGGCAAGCTTGAAAAAAATTA
>NW_015386317.1:55932-76721 GCF_001527695.2 Protobothrops mucrosquamatus
ATCACTGCTTTTCAGCAACTATAGGCAGATGTCTCCGAGACTTTTCTGTAAGTAGCAACTAAAATTTTATTTTTTAACCTGAGAGCAAGTGAAAATGACCACATATAGGAAATTGTAAGACTTAAGTCAATTTTTAATAATATTTTTTTTGTTTCATGTCTCAATACAGCTGTAAAGCAGGCAAGCTTGAAAAAAATTAAATGAATTATCCTGGCTCTGCCCATTTGGGGGGATTTCATTTCCACTTAGTTTGGATGAGATCAACTCCAGCTTGTTATTCAAAGGCCTTTAAGCTTCATCCTAGAAAAAAAAGTTGTGCCTTCCTGATGTAAAAAATACCGTTGGCTTTGACCCTTAGACATATATAAACATGACTTTTCTCTAGAGTTTTGATTAAAGCAATAACTGGGTTGAAGTAACTGAAGACACATTATGAAATCAATTAAAGGTTCAAACCTGACATAAAGAGGGCATGTAATAGGAGTCATTCCAATTTTGTAGAGATATTTAAAATACCAATAGGGAAAAGGGGAAGAGAGAAAGCATTAAAGGAAAACACCCATAAAGGGCTGAAGACTCCACTACTGCCAATTTGCAATTTAAATACATCTGGTAGCCTCTTGTTAAATATAAAACATAAACCTTAACATGAAACCTTGAATTACTCTAGATTGTTTCCCTACTGTCTTCTGTAAGAGTTTAAAAGTTTGGAATTCAGAATCTGCAGCCAGTTCTACACACCATAGAGAAAGATCTGGTCCCAGCATCCTGTAGTTGTAAATTGTGCTGTGCTACATTGCAGGGAAAGGGTCACTTCTGAATATTCTACATACAATAACAATGAGAAAATTATATAGCAGAAGAAAGGGTTCTTAAGGCAAGACCTTTTGTTTCATGTCTCAATATAATTGTAAAGCAGGCAAGCTTGCAAATGGAGGTCTCTGAACTCCCAAGAGTCAGTGGGAAGGTATATGTGAGTTTTTTGATGAAAAGAAACAATTAATTATACAAAAAGTAACCAAACAGGACCCTGATGCCAACAGCAAAACAAAACAAACAAAAAACCCCAACCCTCCCCCCATTTGGTTCCAAAAAGGAGGGAGGCGCAGTGGAGTGACACAGCTCTAGCATGACCTACCTATATTATAAATTATACAAATCCTTTAACAATCATTCTAGAATTCTTGGACTGGAATAACTGGATTCAGAACAATGGGAACAAATGAAGGATTACAGATGTTACTATACCACAATGGTTGGCAATCTGCAACCCCAGCCTCCCAATCCACCCTTAGGCAACCTTGGGGCTCCAACTGAGATTGTGTGAAATTGGCAACAGTATTTACTGCCATTTCACGGCAAGGAATACTACTACAGACAAAAGACAAAAATCCCGACTTCTGCCAAAAATGTACGGAAGAAGTAAACCCTAATCTTGTTAGCAAATTCTATGCAGAGAACGTGCTTAATTCTCACAAGGTGGTTAAATGCATTGTGAGCAAGGGTTCCCCACCCCCCACCGTTGGAAATGGGCCGTGCCAGCGGCGGGGGGAGCATGTGAAGCTTCATTTGCACATGGGTAGCATATTACATGCCCGAAACCATTCCCCCTGCTGCCATTACTGCTGGCAGTCCGTGGAGCCAAAAAGGTTGGAAACTGCTGCATTTACAGCAGCGGTTCTCAACCTATGGGTCGTGACCCCATTTGGGGTCAATCGACCATTTCACGGGGGTCGCCAAGCAAGGCTGTCCGCCATTTTTTCCCCCTTTTCCGGCGGGTGCCTTACCTCCCTTGAGCTGGGCCAGCTGGTGGTCGGCCTGCTCCGTCTCTGCCGCTTGCCAGCTACGCCTCGGCCGGCGCAGGGGGTGGAACCACGCATGCGTGGCGTTCCCGGGCAGGGAAAGTCCTCGACTTACGACCAGTTGGGTAGTTCTCGACTTACGACTGGTTTAGTCCTCGACTTACGACCGGTTTAGTCCTCGACTTATGACCGGTTGGGGGTCGCGGCATTAAAAAGGTTGAGAACCACTGATTTACAGTATTCCAGATCTCAGCTAGTTGACCCAGCCAACTGACCCTATCAGCCCTGCTCTGCTGGGAAAGTAACTCCACTAGTCAGTCGGCTCCCTCCTATTGTGAGCTCTCTTCTTTGAGGGTTTCTATTGAGCTTTCAAAGACTTCCATCTGAGATGGAGTCCTAGAGAGGTCTTATTTTCACCCCCTACGGGTGCAAGAAGTGGAACCAAGTAAGAGTGATATTCTGGAACTTGTGGTGCTTTATGGGCAGTAGGAATATTACTGAGGAATACGAAAAAAAGCCTTAGCCAAGGCCACAGTCAGATAAATGAAATTTTGAGTCTGGGGCAGAAAAATAATTCGAGAAAGCATTTCACACATCGGTTCTCATCGAAGGTAACGGAAGGGAGAGGAGGAGGCACATCCAGACTTGCAAGGTTCTATTACTGTAACCTTATAATAATAGTAATATGGGCATTCCTAATACGGATGTTCTAGTCTGATTTATCTAGAAGGGCAGATAGGTGCCAACCTCCAAAGGGAGAAAAATTAAAGACCAGAGAAGGGAAAAACTTCCAACTTCCTTTACAATACCTGATATGGCTAGTTATATGGCCACTGGCAGACTGACTAAGGTAGCCCTAGTCTTGTGCTGCCATCTAAAAAGGGGAGTATGTTGTTTGGAGCAAAGGATAACTGAAAGGCTATATTGTGAAAATAGTCATGCGCCACAATCCCACATGCTTTGCCTTAATGCTCTGCCGCCTGATCCTTTAGCCTCTTGTTCATCCCTCTTCTGTTTGTTTTTTTCTTCCTAGTGTTTTCCCACAAGTGCAGGGTCTACTTTTTTTTCTTCAGGTGACTGAGTGTTGATCCATTGGTTGTGATGGGAACTGATTGACCAGTTTGTTGCCTGAGTCTGATATTCTGGGCTGAAAGAATGACTGGTTCAAGGTCACCCAGCTGGCTTTCATGATTAAGGTGGGACTAGAACTCACAGCCTTCTGGTTTTACCTTGGTGCCTTAATCACTAGATTAAGCTGGCTGTTTCTATTGATTCATTGGAGGGCTATTTTGCTTTTTGATATTCCATAGGTGTCAAACCCTGTGTTCTCCACCCCTTAAAGAAAGCTGAATCATTTGAGTAGCAGTAACACCCTCAAATTTATTGCTACTTTATATATAAATACATTTAATAAGAACACTTGAATTTGTTAGGTATTCTGCACATAACATTTCATCTGCAACTATCCCTTTTCCCAAACCGTAATTCTCCTTCAGAGAAATTCAGGCTACTGAAACATTTGTAGAGGTATTGCCCACAACTTCCTTAGCACAGATTTATTTTGAATGTTGTAGCATTCAGTAACCTTACAACACCCAGTTAGAAGGCTGATCTCTCCCACTGTGGAGATGGAAGAATTACTCAGTACCATTGTAGCTTGATTGTGAAAACAGAAGTGGGCCAACATTTGTACACCTCAAAGGATCCCTGAGTTCAAGTTTGTGGAGTGTGGGTGGATGAGAGATCTATATAGTCCAAGACAGATTTAAATTCTGGCAAAGATATCCCTTCTTACTAGAAACAACTATTCCATAGTATTGGAATAGTATTCACTTTACTGGAACTTATTCACCTTCAATAAAGACATTTTCTCTGGATGCAGGCCATGCAGAGTTTGTGAATAGGAGTCCTGTTCTGATGGTTGTGGCCTTCTGCATTTAGGCTGATACTTGTGAGCACAGTTCTATGGTCCTCAGCACCAATTAGATGGATGTGTCCTAAATGGAGGGTAATGGAGTGACGCCCACCTCTGCATAATGTATGCAAGCCTAGGAGAATACTTGCCTATAATAAATACAATGAAACTGTATTTGAGATTCTCCTGTACAGCAGTAACATTGCTGCATCTCCGGGCTACACCATTGTAACAGCAGATGGGTCTGTCTTTCCCAAATCCAGTGGGAATGATTCTTACGAGTCCTTAGGTGTCCAGTATGCTTGGAGTGTGCTGCTGATCAGTTTCATTTCTGGAGACAAAAAAAAGGGTTCCTCCTCATGAGAAATGCTCTCGCACAAAGAGAGTCAAGGGAAAATGCACCTTTGTTTTCCCCCCACAGAATTACTTATCTTCATCGCTGATAGAGCTTCATGATGCCAACTCGGTGCAAGCTCTTCCATAGCCCGGCTTCTAGTAACATATCATGATTGGCGTAGAACACCAGGGGCTTTTTCTCCTGCTCGTAGTAATGATCTGAAAACAACTTGTAATTCTCTGTGATGAATCCATAGGCACTGACCTAACGAAGGAGAGGAAGTGAAAAGATGAGCGAGGGACAGACGTGGACCAAGAAATACAGTCTTTCATGCTGGTAGCTTACATGGCCAGGAATTCCCTTGGAGAAACAAAAGCTGCATCAGATGGAATGCCAGCCAGCATGAGGCAGATGTCTAAATGCCACATGGTTTGGAATAACAAACAAAAAAAGCAACTTTCCCATTTCCTCCAAAGAATACAAGTATATTTTCTGCATCTTGGTCTGCCGTTTGATGCCTCCCTCCTTTCACTGTTTTTCAAAAGGTACAAATTCACCGTCATCAGTAGCTTTAAATCTCCATTGTCTGTTAGTGAGCTACTAAAAATTGGAAAAAGTGACACTATGGGAACTGTTACCTGATCACAAGTATGTAGAGCCGTTAAAAGCATAAGTGCTCCAGTGCTGGGTATGTAGAGATGACCAAACTGAGAATTAATAATTTCTGATTTTAAAAACCTGGGAACAGAAAAGAGGCAAATTCAGCAGAAAATGTTACTGGGAAAATTGGGATAATGTTATCTTTCCTTGGTCTCCACGTAAAGAATCTGGCAAATAGAAAGGCTTCAGATGTCTCCCTGACATGCTGGGTTTCCAAACTGACAAAATCTGATCTTGGGGTGTTTTCAAATTCCTGCTTTCATGTTTGTATTATTCCTCAAAAATCTTTTAAATATCGTTAGGGTTTCCAGATCAAAAAGAGTAGGAGTTTTGAACAAAACCCAAATATTGGAGGCCCAAAGGGCAAACTGGTATATAATACATGCTTCTATGCTAGCTGTTTGCTTCTATGTTGTTGTACACACCAGTCAACAAAATATTCAGATCCCTTTCTCAGCTTTGCCCCTGCCCTGGGTACGTGAAAAGGAACGTGACAGCTGCCATTCATACATAAATGCTACTCAGTGAGTAATCAACTGCTCTTAACTGCAACTTTTGTTGCAGCAATAAAAAGCTCAGAAACATCACCTTTCTTTTAGATAATGAATGAATTCTGGGTGCAGCAACTTGAATTTCCCTGCAGATGTCTCAGATCCAAAATATTTCCAAGGGCTGTGGAAAGAAACAAAAGGAAGTAGCACTGCTGTGGTTAAGCAATTCAATGACCGGAAAGAAAATTGAGCAACCGAACAATGGCACTCTTGGTAAGATCTGAAACAACATGTGTTCACGGTAAAAAAAAAAAAACAACAACTATGTGATTCCAACTATTCAAGCTTGGCACATGGTTTGGAGCCTAGTATCAAGAAGTCAAAGGAGACCTCTGATGCCGCCCATGGAGGCCTTCACTCTGACCCATCAGGATACTAAGCCTTCTTGATTCAGCTGATTTTTGCCACCATCTTCAATAATTACACTTTTTCCAGCTCAAGAGAGAGGCAAAAGAGGGAGGATAGCATGGCATGCAAAGAGAGGTATCCTCTTGCACCACACCTTTCTATAAATTGTGCTACCAACAGGAGGAGGATTTATAAGGGATGTGGGGAGTTGTGCATGAACGTAGGCATATGTTGTGTTATATGTTATGGAAATGTGAGAGAGAGATACCCATTCCAGCAACAGTCTCTGTGATGCACTTTCTAGTTATGCTACCATATGTGACTCTGTGATACAGAAAACATTCTATCTAAAGAAATGTATTGGGTTGCCCACAGATTTATCTGCTTTGTAGGTGGAAGCTTTTTTAATGTAGTGGACATTTCTGTAAAGGGAGAGGAACATAATGCAAGATGCAGATGAGGATGCACAATCCAATGGCCAAAAGTGAGAGAGAGTGTTGTCACATAAACAGTATTAGAAACGGTGTTTATCAGTGTTTAGAATCTTCTAGAAATGGGACAAGCCAAGGAAACAGAAGTACAAGCCATCTGTTTCAGGTGACTTCTGGGGAAGAAATGTCAAATTGAAGAAAGTTCTGCTAAAAGCAGAGCTGACGATCATAGTGGAATTTTAAGAATCCTTCCTGTGGGAAAATGCTGTTTTGAATTATTTTAAAAAAATTGATGGGATGGGACTTTGAAGGTTGAATACTAGTGGGAACTAGAAGGAACAAAGATTACAATTAAACAAGAACACCTAAATTAAGAGACAGTTTAGTGTAGTGATTAACGTGATGGCTTAGAAACCAGGAGACTGTGAGTTCTAGTCCCACCTTGGACATGAAAGCCAGCTGGTTGAGTTTGAGCTAGTCACTCTCTCTCAGCCTAACCACCTCACAAGAATTGTTGTTGCAGGGAAAACAGGAGGAGGAATATACATTCACTGTCTTGTGTTAGTTATAAAGTATTGAAGGTAAGATAAAAATCTAATAAAGAAATAAAATAAATCATTTGACTTAAATGCAGAATGAAGCAAAATATTTCAACATACTGAATTTTTGAACAACTGACCCAGAAATTAATTTTGCTCTGTAGACAGACTATGTTTAAAGTATATTATAGAAGAGGAACAAGTTTTGCCCGACAAGACTGATTGGATGGAGTTCCTCTCAACAATAGCAATACTACCTGTAGTTGCTATTAATGGTTAAGAACAACCATAGCTGCATGAAGCAATATGACATAAATCTAACAGCACTAGAAATGTAATGTTTTGATAATATCAACTGTTCATTTTTAACAGAGAGATTGGCTGTATGAACATCTTTCTTCAAAAGACTATACAATGAGCTGCCTCACTATGAACCAGAAGTTTAAAAACATTAAAAATAACATTGTATGTGGTTCATAACCATGAAGCAAAGGAACAAGAATTGTTCAAGCAGAATTACTTACATATCACCCTTGTCATAGCCCTCTGGGACTTGATTGCCCAATATGGCAGACCGAAGCATGATGTAGTCTCGTACGTTTGATGGAATGAAAATGTACTGTACATCCTACAACCAACATAAAAGGAAATGTAAGCATGAGGTTTGACAAGGGAAAATATTGTTGCAGTGAAGCGTGTATATAATTCCAGCCAATTATGTATACCTTTTCCCAAGTAAACCATTTTGTATTTCTGTCCCGTTTTTTTACTCCTTCTACAATAAATACTTAGTGGGCACTGTCCAGCCATAATCTGATTGCTTTTGAAAGCCTTCACCAATGCTTAAATAGTTAACTTAATTCAGGAAATCTTTGTATTGATGCTGTTTTAGCATCAAGCCCACCACCTGAAGATCATACAAGGTTTTTAAAAAGTGAAGCTGGAAATAATAAAGCATTGTTCTGCCTTCGACCTTCCTGGGCTGAAAAGTATTCTGCTGGCAACAATCTGCAAAACCAGCCACCCCTATTAAAGCAAATGTGACTAAAGTTAGTAGTATTTTAGTCCAACCCTGCAGTTGAAAAGAAGAACGTAGTTGTGCTTTTACTTTTCCCTGTGGGATTTGTTTGAAGCCATATTCTGCATAAGCAACAAGGGAATTCTTCATAGTGTTCACCGTAAAGCCATAGAAGGAAGTCTTAGTCCCAACATCTTCCTCAAAACCTTTGGTGACTGCCCCATTAAGCCTGTAAGGAACAACAGAAGCAAAGCCTGAGGAATGTAATGTTGTCAACAAAGCACAACTGAGTAAATAACTCAAATATCTGAGATTTTATTCTGAAAGTTTAAGAGCATGGATCTTGTGGGGTTTTTTTTAATCACCATAGCCACTCAGAAATGGGGCCTTTGCCCCATTTCAAAGGAAGAGGATTGCTAACTTCCTTGTACCTGAAGACAAAGTCATGAGCATCTATCTTCTTCCCTTGGCGAGACCCATTCAAAATTCCTCCATTCCCAACCACGGCACAGCAGATGCAACAGTTAAGGAACCTGGTTTCATCGACTAGCTGACTGTGGACAGACTCAGTGAGAAGCTGCACCGTGGATGCAATAACTGCAGATTAAAACAATGCAATGATGCAAGTTAGGAAAACGTTCTAGCAACAACTGCAGCGAGAGAAATGAAAACTCTAGCTATAGATTCAAGGCAACGAGAAATAAGCAGAGGGAGCTACATTAAGATTAATTATCATGAGATGAGCAGAACACTCAATTTCTAGCACACAATGGGCTAAACCTATTGTCAACTGTTTGCAAGCCTTGGTAAATAAATCCACTTTTAGAAACTCATAAAGTTCCAGGGTAAAGAGAGTCCCTTCTCTTCTCTTTCTTCCTACTTATTTGTAGAGTGTAGAGTATCCTTACAAGATTCTAGGCACCACGTTGGAAAAAGGACACGATGGAGCTATAAATAAGGCAACCAAGATGAACAGCAAGATCAAATACCCTCCTTAGGGGAAAGTATTATGGGAGCTAAACTAACATATTTGGGATATATCGCATTGGGGAAGGTTATTTTAGGCTACTTTTTATTTACTCAGCTAATTAGGTGGGAATTAATTTATAGTGTAATCTTCACAGAGGGCAGCAAGTTGGCCAAACTTGCTGTCATCCTTCTAGGAACTGAATAAATATTTTTGTGTATTTGTTAACCGAAGCGTTCATATATATCCACCTTTATTTAAAATATGACAAAATAAAATAAAAACAAGTTCACTACCCTACCTCCAAACAAGTAAATAAGATGGCAATTAACCATGCCCCAAAGGCAAGGTATTCCATAACATCAAATGTACCCCCAGCAAGGAGTACGTTTGAATACAAGCTACCCCATACCTTTCATCTCATTTGGAAAGGGGACATTCTGGGCTAAATCTGGAGGAGAGAGAGAGACCATTTTGTGGTTATGGACCATAAGGTAGTCCTCAATCTATGACCATTTATTAAGCAACCATTTGAAATTACAATGGCATTGAACATTATGACTGGTCCTTGGAGTTCTGACATATCCATTTGATTGTGATTTGGGCGTTTAGCAACCGGTTCCCACCTATGACCAGCTATAGTGTCCTATAATAATAGTTTGCAACACTGCCTGCTGGCTTCCGCAGAAAGTCAATGGGGAAGTCAGCAGGGAAGGTTGCAAGTCACCGGGGTAAGTCTCCCCCACCTGCACACCCTCCCCCAGCCCCTCTATGCTTGCACCCTAGCCACTCAGACACCCCCACCCACCCTCCCTGACTTGTGCCAAGGCCTCTCACATGTACCCTTGCATATCCTCTCCAACCCATGCTGCACCTCTCACTCTCCCCCATGTTCCCTCCCCCACCTAGCAGCAATCATTTACCTGCCTGCCAGCCCGGGACTTGCAACTTTCTGCTGGCTTGCCCACTGATTTAGTTATAGAAGCTGGCAGAAAATTGTCTTGCCTAACAATAGCAGGATTCTGTTAATGATAACAGCCAGGATGGCAGGGATTGCTGTTGCTAAGTGATGTAGTCGTGCTTTATGATTGCATTACTTAGTAGCAGAAATTCCAGTCCCAATTGCCATTATAAGTTGAGGACTACTTGTAGGTTAAAACCAGAACCTTGAATTGAGCCCTGAAGTCATTTGCAACCAATGCAGCGTCTGCAAGATATGTTAATAATGCACCCAGAACTATCCCTCTCTGTTTGTAGATGACATTGTTGCATTTTGCATCAATTGCAAAAGTGGAGTTGTTTTCAACCTCATAAAAAGTTGTAACAAGAAGCTAACATGGGTTTGTCAAAAACAGATCATCGCAATCTTATTGCATTCTTTGACAAAGTGACTAAATTAGTGGGCCAGCGAAATGCTGTGGACATAGTATACTCAGACTTCAGTAAGGCATTCAACAAAGTAGACCACAACCTACTTCTTGGTAAGAGAAAAATGTGGGACAGATAGCATCACCAGATAGATTCACAACTGGCTGACAAACCACATTCAACATGTAGTCCTCAATGGACTCACACTACATAGAGGGGAAGTATGCAGTGGGGTACCCCAAGGTTCCGTTTTAACCCCAGTACTCTTCAATATCTTCATAATCTAGATACAGAATAGGTGGTACCTTGATCAATAGCAGTAACTATGAAAGGGATCTAGGAGTCCTAGTGAACAATCACTTAAATATGAGCCAGCAATGTGCTGCAGCCACCAAAAAAGCCAACACAGTTCTAGCCCCATCAACAGAGGGACAGAATCAAGATCACAGGAGATGTTAATACCACTTCATAAGGCCTTGGTAAAACCACACCTGGAATATTGCATCCAGTTTTGATCACCACAATACAAAAAAAAAAGTGTTGAGACTTTAGAAAGAATGCAGAGAAGAACAACAGAGATGATTAGGGGGCTGGAGGCTAAAACATATGAAGAAGGAGTTGGGTATGTCTAGTCTAGTGAAAAGAAGGATTAGAGGTGACATGATAGGAATGTTCCAATATCTGAGGAGCTTCCACAAGAAGGGGGCAGGAACAACCTATTCTCCAAAGCACCAGAAGGCAAGACAAGAAGCAACGGATGGAAACTAATTAAGGAGAGAACCAACCTAGAAATAAGGAGAAATTTCCTGACAGAATAATTAATCAGTGGAACAGCTTGCCTCTAGTCTAGAAGTTATGGGTGCACCATCATTGGAGATTTTTAAGAAGAGATTGGACCGCCATTTGTCTAAAAGAGCATAGGGTCTGCTGCTCAAGCAGGGTTGGACTAGAAGACCTCCAAGATCCCTCCCAACTTTGTTATTCTGGTATATTGAAGTAGTTTAGAAACGATGCTTCGAGTCATAGTTGAAATGAACAATTCCTATGTGACCCTACAAGACATCCATGAATCTACTATACAGATATATCTATGTTGTATACTGAACAATACAGTTTGAGCATATTTAATGAAAGTAACACTATTTCTACTAAACAAAAGATATACTGATATCCACCATGAACAGTCTTTTTGTGTCAGAAATGTTTTTAAGACTGAGTAACAATCTTTGATGAATCATATGTCTCAAAAATGATTAATGGTTTCAGCCCTACTTCTAAAATATCAGACAGTGAACTTCAGCTTTACTACTACTTTAATAATTCCTTTTGAATTAGCATGAGATCCTGCAAGGAGTGGTGGTGAAAAGTATTTCTTTGTTCTTTCTTACTCTTTCTTGGCACTAGAGCTACCTCTTTTTCTTGTACATCAGTCACAAATAACTTTTAAACAAGAAATATCAGGGACAGTAGCAACCTTGTAAATGATCCTTTACCGAGTTCTAGGTCCAGACACACTGGGGATTCTCACATGTTCTTCCTAAAGTTTTTTACAGCCAGTTTAATCCTATGCTGCTTCACTTCTCCTTCCACTCCTTGCTCACTCCCCTCTAAGAGATTTAAGGCATCAGCCAGAGATATTTGGCAAGAAACTAAGAATGGGCATGGGGCAGGAAGCAAAAAATTCCCAGGAGCCACTGGGTAAAAAGCAACAATAGAGTGGGTTGTGTCAAAGCCTTTTTCTTCAAGTTAGTCATCAGAAAGACACTGGGGCCTTTGATACAGGCAAATGTCACCAGACATGGATAGTACCAGCATTTCCAATTATGATTTCTCCCGTCCCAGATCTCAGCCTTTAAAGAAAAACAATGGACTGCATGAACATTATAAAAAGGGTGCTAAGCAATCCAATATGTTAAAACGTTTGGATGCTGCAACTAGGTAGAGAAAGAGGTTTTTCCAGCCAAATGAACTCACAAAGAGTAATGTTATAAGCAAAGTACTTTCCCTCCTGGGCACGGAAACTACACTGCTCACATTCCAAAAGTACGGTGTACTCCTAACCATAAGTAGTGCTCCCCTTTTCTATTCTGGGTTAAGTTGGTACATCAGAACATGAGAAAATAGCAGCTGCAAGATTTGCTCACTGGGAACTTTATTTGTGCATCTTCACAATGGGCCGCTGAGGTACTGTAATCCCTCTGTGATATATAGATTAAAATATATTGAAGGCAGTGTGTTTATTTCTTGCCTGAGCCTAATAACAAACTTTATTCACACAAGAGAGGTGTTAACACATTTTTTTTCATTTTAGGGAATTATAAACAGAGATTTGGGGAATTCACCCAATTTCTTGTCTATAGATTTATGGGTAGCAGCATCCACGGGGGGATTAAAACAGGTAAGAGAATGCTCACAGCAACGTGATCAAATCACTACCCATCAACATATCAACATGAGTACAAAAGGTGCAGGGGTTCAATTGTATGTTATACAACCAGCCATCAGCCATCTGATCTGACAAGCCACACTCACCCGTCCCAGACACCGCTGTCTCCTATTCTACAATTCCCAGAATCCAATGGCCAATCAGGTCAAGATACACTTGACACATTCTTTTGATCCTCTGTTGGGGCATAGAGCTACAACTAGTATGAACACAAATCTACTTTGCCCCACTACCATTTAATCTACAAGTTCTACTGAAGATATAACTCACTCTTTGCACATTTTAAAAAGTTGCGAGGTGACTGAATCTGAATTTGTGCACAGCAGGATGCTGAACCTTATCCTGTATATTGCGGTCCTTATGAACTCAAGCTGGAACTTTTCTTGAGAGAGAGATTTTTGGTTAAGGCAGAAGGGCAAGTGTTAATTACCTTTTCCTGCTGTCCTAATCATGGACCTCCTACGGGGTGTTTCTTGACAACTTTGAGATGTGATTAATCTAGACTGGGAAATTCTGGGAATTGTCATCCATACACCTTAAACTTGCCAAGATTGAGAAACACAGCCCTTATGGCTTCTATTTTAAGAGAAAACTACATCCATATGCAAACACAGATGATGACAGACTTCCTGATTAATACAAAGAGCAGTTTAACTCTTTAATATAATATCTGATGCACGTTAGGGATAGAAGTCATCTGTGATCTCTGTAATTTCAAATGAAAATATGTATCAATTTAATTTTTTTTAAAAAGATACATGGTTTTTCAATAAGGTAAAGTTCTTCAGTGACAAATGTTAAAATCTTTAAAAGGGAATGATACTAGAAAAATACTAGGAAAATGTTTATACCCAACTCTGTATGTATTGAAAGTATTAAGAATTATATTTGTTTAATGTAGACAAAAGGAGAATATTACTGGAAGAAGAGAGGATCAAGGAAATAGATTATCAACCAACATATTGATCAATTATAGAAATTAATTATTATTGTTTTTAAATATATGAGCCCAGACAACACATTGTTCAGTAAACACTAAAGATTGTTATTGTAAAAAATTAATAAAACATTTTTTTTAAAAAAAGGAAATATATAATATGCAACTCCTGGCCCTGTGTCTTCTAAATTTGAAAAGTTTAAACTCTTGGAAAATGTATAGGACTCATGAAGACTGGTTTGTCTGCTAATCATTTTGACATTTGTTGCAGCAATGAAGTCAGATCAGCAGTAAAACAATTTGGTGCAACTGCATGCATCCAACAAGACACAAGTATGGTTCTATACCTGGATATGGCACATCACGCCAACCATATGGAACGCTGCGATCTTTCAGTCTTCCCCAAGTCTCAGGAGTGAAGTGCTGTTCCCACATAAACACAGGGATATCAAAATCAAACTGCTTCTCAAATGTTGGGTTGTGTTTCACTCTGGATTTTAATGACGAGAAGCATGATCTAGACTGAGAGAGATTAGAAATGAGTAAATCTCAAAGGCAGGAAACATTACAATCTAGCTATAGGTTTTTGGAAAGGCTACTTTCACTAGCAATGTGTATCCAACAAGACCAAATGTAGCATAGCATACCTAGATTATAAGTCACAAAACAGCCCAAATATAATTTCTGTTGTAATTCGTAGAAAATCCAACTCTTGATTCAGAATAAAATAATCTAATTTTTAAAAGATAGATTCCACGTTGACACATTCAGAGTGAGATTGTCCTGTATACCCCTCTCTTACTGGCCTCAAAGAGGGGTATACAGAAGCAGTACCAGGTGCTAGAATATTCTGAATGTGCTTAAATCATGTAAAAATGTACAGAAACAGTAGCACTGGTTTATTAATTGTTAAGAGTAGCACTGTTTATTTAGACGTATTGTGCTTTAGTTGTGTCGAACTACACTTTTTGAATAAATCACATTGGAAGGGTCATGCAACATATTGAGTCATCACTCAATACACTATTTCACTTTAGTATGAAGTAAGAAAGTAGACTGCTGCTTGGAAAGTCTTCTTATATGTGAGAAGTAATTACTGGACTTTATTGTTTGTTAAAATCTACTAGGGCAGTAGTTTTCAAAACTAGGCCGTACCATACTTAAAGTGAATTAATCTGCTTAATTAACACAGAGATAAGACTGATATTGTTCAAGTGCAAACAATAATCTTAATCCCAGTTCCTTCAATCTTGAAATTATTGAATTAACTGGCAAAAAACAGGAAACTTTTTTCAAGCTTGCCACTTATTCCCAAGAACTGGGAATTAACCAATGTGACTTTGATTTTTGAAAAGGGATGGCAGTTAATGGAACCATATAGGTCATTAAGCATCTCATCCATGTAAAATGGAGAAGAGTATCGTTAAAGAACTTAAGAAAAAGCTAGCTGAAAATGAACTCTTGCTTTAAAATATTGTCTCATTAAACTATGTATATTAAAAATAAATAACTCCATGACTAATTCCGTTATACAGAATCCTGAATAAACTAAGCAGTAGGAAGGTACATTCTGTCCCAGTCCTTGTAGGAACACCCAATTCTTCAAGGACTTCCACAAGGAGAAGAGTGGAACTCAGGGAGAAGGGTGCCCCATTGGCAGGGACTGCAACAGAACAATTTGTAGACCCTTTTACATGACAACATTTAAAGGAAGCGAACTGGAGTGTGCACAACCTATTTGATCTGGTGAAATGGGCAAATATTCTCAGTGGGAAGCTGTCCCACAATAACTTTGTTTCATCACCTCTAAAGGTTTAAAATAGCACCCTAAATTGCACTTGCACTCAGAAAGAAATGGGAAACCTGGGTAACTCATACAGATGTGATGTAATATATGCAAAATGTGGAATCTCTAAAACTGGGTGCACTACCATACTCCGAACCAGGTGTGATTCTTGGGCTTTTTCAAGAGTAGTCTCAAGTAGAGTGCACTGCAGTAATTCACCTGGGAAGTGATTGGGGCATGAGTAACTATGAGCAAGGTCTCCTGGTCTGGGAATGGACAACAAAACAGGTGAGATAAAAGGTAAATGCAGTTAACTGAAAACAGCTAAAAAATGATTCACACTGCTATACTGAGCAGTCTCTATATTCATAAATACCAGTAAATGGGTTTGCGGTGACTAATCAAGAAAAGGACCTTAAGAATGATGAAGTAACTTATTGAAAAGATGGCTTTAGGATCATTGGAAGGAAACTAAAAAACTGAACAGTTTCGGTCATGACAACTGAAAGAGAGTATTACAGATTGGAAAGATGCAAAAATGGGTGGTCAAAATGATTAGGGTGCTAACTTCTTGGCAAGGAAAGATTGTAGTGTTTAAAGTGGGGCCTAGCCACTTTGGTGTTCTTTGAAGATAATTAAATTGTCCTAGCATCTTAACCATGTTGGAATTTAACCCAAACCCTTGAGGGGGGGGAACCAAAATGGTCAAAAGAAACTAAAAAGATAATAGAACAATTCCAGGTGCTAGACTTTGCCTAAACTGTCAAAGCTAAAAATCAATGTTATGTTGGACAAGAAATTTGTTAACTAAATTTAACAAAACAAATCCTATTTACTCTATTTACATCTCAAATAAAACAAATAAACAAGATTTGGACACTGAATTCAAAAATTGTAGTCCTTTTTTCATGAGGAATTCATCCCTCAGAAGGAATCTTATTAGCTTCCCCTTCTGCTGCTGTTCTCCCAACAAATTCATCCTCAGTGCAACATAAGCAAATCATATAAACCAGTGATGGTGAACCTTTTAGAGACTGAGTGCCCAAACTGCAACCCAAAACCCACTTATGCATCGTCGGGTGCCGGGTGGGTGTGGCCCATTGGATGGGCGTGGCCCATTGGTGGGCGTGGCTGCGGTGGTAACGGCAGACTGGGTGGGACTAAAAAGTTCAATCAATCAATTCCAACTTTGCAAGATCTTTTTTTCCCCGCGAGAAATTGAAATTGACTGAACCTTTTTTTTTTTTGCACACGGCGGCGGAGGCCTAAAGCAAAAAGGTTTTATAAAACCCAGCTGAAGGCCTAGGACTGAGGCGACGGCACATGTGTCCACAGAGAGGGCTCTAAGTGCCGCCTCTGGCACCCGTGCCATAGGTTCGCCACCACTGATATAAACCTTCAAAGGAATTTACAGCAGATCTGATTCTCAAACACTGTTTAATACCTGGGCAAGTATCTTTGAATATTTAACATCTCTCTCTCTCTCTGAGATTATCTAAAGCAGACATGTTAAACTCGCGACGTCACGTGACGTCACACAACGTATCGGAGCTTTTTCTCCATTGCCGGCAATGGGGTGGGCGCATCCGGCCCGCAGGCCAGCAATTTGACACTTCTGATCTAAAGCAATTCTCAGAACATCCATCAACAGACTGACTATAAGCATCTTCTAAACTAGGCTTTTGATACTATATTCCTATAAGCAGCACTTGACAACATGAGACAATAAGCAAACCCTGATGATTTTCTTTGCTTCTTCTCTGCCAAAAATCATCATCTTGAAACAAGAATAAAAACAATGTATATATTACAAAGTACACAAACACAGACAAGAGTTTGTTTCTCTTAGAAAGCCAGGGGGAAACTTTTACTCCCTGCCAAACTGCATGGAAAGCAGCCACAACCAGACTACCTATGGGATACGTCCTATCAGGTCAGATTGGGTGGGCACACTCTTGGTTCCCTTCCCAAAATATTTAAATTAATGGGAGCTGGGAAGCATGACTTTTTCTTGGCAGCCCCTGCCCTATGAAACATTTTGCCCCCTGAAGTTCTAGCCTTTCATAAAGTCTGAAAGACTTCACTTTTCCCTGAAGCACTGAGAGATTAGACATATGTTTGCATGGATTGGTGCCAGGTTTCTATTTTTACTGTTTTTTAAAGTTTTATGTTTTAATTTAGTATGTTTTATAGTTTTTAAGATGATTTTATTGGGAGCCACCCAGAGTTGTCTGAAAGATGGGCAGCCATATAAATATTTTTAATAAATAAAATTTAAGTTCTGTGATCACAGAATCTCAACCAAGGCTTATGTTCACTATATGAGGACAAGGACATTGCCATCTGTGGGGATAGTATAAACGGTTATGCAGCTTTCAATGTTTCTTTGTAAGACATCCAAAGAATATTGATTATGGGCTGGAATGGTGACTTGAAATGTCAACCAGTAAGAACCATAATCATTGCATGTCAAACTGGGACTACAAACTCTGGGGTTCAAATCCTTGTTCAACCATGAAACTCACTTACTAGTAGACTTGTGACATACACTTTCTCACTCCAAGCTTGAGGTGGTAATAAATTGGTGGGTGAGAGAGCATGTATAAAATACTTTAAGCCTTTTCAATACTAATTTCATAGCTTTAAAATTCTCTCCCAGAGAAAAGCATTTAATATTCCATCTGCACTTTGCTAAAAATGTTGTGCTCCTGTTTGTTTTGGTTTCCAGACGAAATATTTTGTACACATTTAAACATATTTTAAAGTTTATGTTCATAAGCCACTATGGAGAGTGAGGAAGATAATCTTGATAGAAATATGCAAGATCCATCACAAGAGTTAAACACTTTTCTTTAAGTCCACAGCAGGCAGATTATATTCCAAAGCTGCTCTGACAAACACCTTCCTAAATTGACTATAAGGAGGAAATGGTATACCACAATCAAACTGATAAGAATGGTATTAACACCGCTAAATCAAGAAATCAATTCTAGAAGAATGCTCAAATTATTTTTTATTGAAATAGGCTATAACAGAATCTTGCATATCTTCATCAAGGTAACTTTCTCTCTACAGCTACCTTATGAAGGATTTGTCTTGAAGGGTAGCATACAGAAATTCTGTCACTTACCCATCTGTTCCTAAACAATATTTTCTAAGACTGAGCCAGTGGGAAAAATGTAAGGTCTAAGGCTCAAAACCTACTGCACCCACCGAAACCCTGGAAAGTCTCTTCTTTGAAGGCAAAAAATTTGATCCCTCATCAGGTAGCCATCCTTCAAAATGTACATGGGGCTTGGGACGAAGAAACCACCTAATCTGATTTCATTTTAATTGCAAATTGGTTAAATAATACAATTAATGTACTTTATCATATGTTTTTAATCATTTCTCTCTCCCTTGTGCATTCCTATACCAGGTCATTTTTCCCCTTCCAATTCTCTATAACAGGGCTTTTCAACCTTTTCACCATTTGTACCACTTTTAGGATATGGCAATATCCGAGTACCACCAGTTGCCTAGCAAGGTGTCAAAAACTTGATGACAAAAAAAAAAGGAAAAAAGTGATAAAGTACAGGTAATCCTTGACTTACAACAGTTTGCTTAGTGACTGTTCGAAGTTACAATGGCACTGAAAAAAGTGGGCCCCCAAGGCACAGCTGAGCAAGACACCTGCCTGCCCGCCCGGCGGTGCTCTCATTCCCCTCCCCCGCTACCACTTTTCTAGGATGGTCGCGTACCACCTGCCACGTGCCAATGTACCACAGGTGGTACCCGTACCACTGGTTGAAAAGCCCTGCTCTATAAGATACAGAAATAGGAGTAAACCATCCTTGCTTATTTGATTTTTTTTCAAGAGATAGGGTGGAGGAGTAGGTACATAAATGAGCTATATTAAAGCATGTTGTGAATAGGAGAGTTGCTATAGGTGATTAAGAAAGAACTGTATCCAAATTTAGTCAGACTTGGGTTAGTGACTAAACTGGGTTAGTGACTAACTTAGTGAAATCAATAAGATTTAAATAAATCAAGATTCACTGAAGTCCTAAAGATTTTAAGGTTTTTTTTTTAAAGTACAATTACATCTGTATGCAGCCCTATATGCAAAGGGGCCGGAGAGGACCTAAGTGCGTCATTTCTTCAGTAAGTGCTAGAGATACTTACTAAAGGAGGTATAGCAGGGAATCAAAAAAAGGGTTGTTAATGCATCCAAGTAGTCATTTGAGCATTATCATTGAAACGACAGACTGACAAATAAGCTATTTAATATGCATGATATGCTTGTTACCTTCTCCTTAGGGCTAGACACATCTTTGGTTGAATTTCTCCTGAAAATAAAGTAACAAGAAAAAGGAGTAAAATTTGCATTTCATTGCTCAAAAACTATGGATTCTGTATTCACAGACATAGTAAGATTTTCTGAGGAACTTCTACTTGCTACAATTCAAATTTAAAAAAACCTGCATGTAAATAACAATACTAGAACTAACTCTCAGCCCTGTTACAAGCATTGGCTATAGGCAGACAATATGAAAATCCATCACACTGGTACATTTTGTTCCTTCTCCCCACCCCCTGGTTAATTTTTAACTAGACAATCAAATAAATTCAGCATTTGCTTGCATTATGCTTGTGAAGATGAAACCTGTGGTAATCTCAAACTGAGGTGAATGACCAGAACATTTAATTATTTAAGAATTAAGTCCAGTGTAGCTGTCCCTCTAGTTCCCTCCTCTACCTTTTGGGTGACAAAGTTGTCTACTAGATTCATCACGAATCTGCTTGATCTCCCACATGGTGCAGAATTTGTCTTCCTGTTGATGTCAGGGTAGTTAAGAGTCCCCCCTTTATTATTGTGGTGTGCATCCTGAACACCTAACTAATTGATTAGCAAAAATTTCATCTATTTTCTCTTTTTGGTGGTTTGTGTTACACACTTATGGCAATATCATTCCTTTGATATTAACCCAAATGCATTCAAGAAGGTTTTCATCCTTGTTTTTTTGTATTTTGGTAGAGGTGTAGTTATTTCTTACATATAATTCAATTCCACTTCCTCTTTTGTTAGGTCTGTTTCTTTTGAACAATTTTAAATTCTTCTAGCAGTATGTTCCAGACATGGGTTTCACCTCTCCATTGTTTGCTAATGGCAACAATGTCATATATGTCCTAATTTACCTGAATTTCTAATTCACCCTATTTATTCCTCATACTCTGTGCATTGGTGTATAGGCATCTAAGTCCTTTTTGACTGACCCTGTGTTTGCTTCCCTACTTCTCCTTCTTTGTTCCCCTTCTTTCTTATCAGTTGGTTGATTGCCATGAGGTTTATGTTTTGGATTAGGCCCTAAAAATTGGCTTCCCTCCTCCTCCAGTTTTAGTTTGTTAGTTTGTTTAGTTTAGTTAAAACTGGAAACTGGTCAGTGGCTTCAGCCTTTGAAAAAGATTCACATCTTTCTTGAGAATGAATATGAAACACAATTGGATAATTTAGCCTAATACTGTAGATTTCTATCAGGTCAGCTACGGGACACCGAAAACATGCCTTGCCTCCATAACATGCTTTGTGTATTCAGTCCAGCAGAAGCAATTGTTGATCACCATTTTCTAAGGACAAACCTGGGTCACTCTTTTTTTTTTTTTTCAATATAAAATTTTATTGTTTTCATCATAAAAAAAAAAAA